>NW_026937294.1:0-79648 GCF_032062105.1 Saccostrea cuccullata
GATGAACCTAAGTGGTCAAAAGTGTTTAAACTCTTCATCAAGAGTTAGATAAAAGAAGAAGTCAAAGAAATATATCAAGCCAAATAAGTAATTTTATTTCACAAATCACTTGTTACAAATTTAACTTTAGACTCCTCCCTCGTTGTTAAATTTATATGTACATGTTTTGCCAAGACTACCCTGTATCTGAAATATAATTATATAACAAAACGAATTAATATAATAATTCATATAGAAATGAATGTGTACATATTCGAAAAGATAACTTACGTTTGGTCCTTTATTGTCACAACAACAGTGGAACCAGGATTTCTTTTGTAAATTCTGTTGATTTTATCGTTCATTTTTCTTGGATATGGAATCCATTTTCCTTTTTCATCTTTCCAAAACCACTGATCGACTGCATTATTTGTCAAATAGTTTGTTGCGCAGTCGGTCTCTATGTCAGATAGTTCATCATCCACTCGATTATTCTTAAAATACTTTCCCTTGGGCATTTTTAAAAGAGAGGTGCTACCAATGGGATTTTCGCATGTCTTCTCAGATGTAAAATTATGGTCATTGGCAGATGTGCAGAAACCCAAGGAAAGTGCTTTATTGTGTAGATGAAAAAAATTTAAATATTATAGTTCCACGGCAAAAGATAAAGTTTGATACATTTTTATTTTATTATCAAATCATTTATTTAGAAAATGATTGTACAAAGTACCTGAATCAGATGAAAAAGCATGTTCATCGACTTCCATAGTTGATTCGTTTATTGGGCATCTCATTGCAGCTGTTCTTTTCTGGTCCTGAAGATACCCAGTAGCTTCCGGTGAAAATGGATCACTTTAATATATTAGACTTGAGATTTATAACTGATATAGTGCTAGTATGTTTTTTAAGCTTATAATGGGCATCAGTGATAAGGCCAAAAAGAGCATATCGCATGCTTGATTTAGCAAATGGGGTGATAAAGGAGTCTATGAAGCATGTTAAAAGCATAAAATTATTTTCAAAAATTAAATTGATAGGACGAGAACTTAACAAATACTGTACTGACTTTTATTTATTTCTGTAATCAAACATAGATGTATTTAGATTCTTTATAAATAATTTTAAGAAATGTCAACCAGGCAACTGAAAGAATGACACAAACCAGATCTGTAAATCAAATTTTCCTTGAAAACCAAATCTGTAATCACTCCTCAAACCATTTTGCCAACGAACCTGAGTATGGATTGGTAAAAAAGGAGAATTTTAAAACTACACGGTTAGGCAAATGAAAAGGAAATGAAAAGAGAAAGGGTTAACAAAATGAAATAAATGTTTACTATCAACATAGGCGAAGTTCAAACGCACATGAGCAATACCAATGCCTATAATCCTGAAAACTGACCCAATACTTCCCTCTCCACCATCTTGGTCTCCCCATTCCCAGTCCGGACCTAGATGAATACATGCAACTTTATCTATTATTTACATGATTCTGCTAAGTTATGATATTTTGCGATAATGTTTCATCCTATTGACGTATTTCATACAAACAGTACCTCTTTTTACCAAGCAACCCGTGGCAATCATTTCATCATCCAGAATTCTAGGTTCTTCACAAACTGTGACGTCATATTTATCTCTTTCTGTACTTGAAGTACCGTATCTGTAGCCATGTATCAATCCTGTGTCCCATTCTACGTTTAGCCAACCAGCTGTCAATGGACAGAAAAAGTGAAAAAAAAACCCAAGTCATCATATTATTATTCAAGATAATAAAGAAATTTCAAGTAAAATAATCGTATTATTATCGTTCTATTTATCATATGACACCAAGGAGATAATCATGAACACATTTAAATGAAACAGATGAAGCCAAATAAGAAGTCTATGTGATCTCTATAAAATCGGTGTTTTTTTTAAAGGGGAATGAAAATTTTCCTCTAAGGAATAATATTTATTTTCAACTGTTAGAGAGAGAAGGTTTTAAAAACATTATATAGAAAATAATACATACCCTTTTCCATATCACACCCTGTATCAGCTAGAGACACCAACATCATCCAGAAAGCCGAAGGCCCGAGGGCTGATATTGGTCGAGGGCTGATACGGGATGTGATGTGGAAAAGGGTATGTTTTATCATATTTATTACATACTTAGTAATGAAATACAGAACACATTAAGTTGAGAAGAAAATAAGTAAATAATCATGCACGGACTTCTTAAAATGTACAGTCTATTGTCTCATACAGTTTCGGTTTGTTTCTGCTTCAGATGTCCTCAAGGGTATAACCTATATCAGCCCCGCAAATCCATACCAGCCCTGCAGGGCTGATACGGCTATTGTGACGTCAGCCATATCGCATATGCAAAAATCCTGTATTTATTACTAAGTATGTAATAAATGATTATTATAATGTTATCTCTTTTCACCCTCTTTATGATGCCCTATAACAGTCCCAGGGGCATTGCTATCCTGATTATTCCACATCCAGTCCCGTCCACGCTTGACCCTGGACCCTAAAGGAGGCATTCGAGGATCTCTCTCTTGAAATGCGTCCTCAATTTCAACGACAGATTCTGCTCTTAAATCCTCCAATGAACTGTACAGAAACTTCTTCGAACACATTTCGAATATATCATCCTAGATGTATACGTATGCAATAAAAACAAAGATATGTAAAATACACGTAGATTTAAAAAGTCACAAATACATGTATGACAAATGCGATCATTTTAAGAAATGATGCAGTAAAAAATAAAAGATTTGCTTTTTTCCCATTTTTCTGTTCTTTATACAAGTCTTCACCTGGTCCTCCTCTGTAAATTCTTTCTCTGGACATTTGCATGCCAACAAAGTTAAAACCATTTCGCGGTCAGAACCATCATTCATCATCGTAAACGACAACGCTGCAGCGCTTGTCTAGATAGAAAATTTCTGTTTTAGTTTTTCCCTAAAGTACTTCCAAATGAACGAAGGAAACATGTATAAATAAAAAAACCCAGTATATTTCTTAGCTCTAGGTACCAAATTTTCAGTGTACTTTGCAAACTGTCTTATTTCTCGGGGTTGAACGATCTTTCCTCCTCGGGACTGTACACTTAAAGATTCTAAAAAGGTCTGTCAGAGAATAAAATTACAGTTTATGAATTAGAACATAAAATTGCTGTAAACAAGAAGTAAAATGCAAATGAAATTTTGTATACGTGATTTGTGTGTGTGTGTGTGGGTGTGTGTGTGTGTGTGTGTGTGTGTGTGAGAGAGAGAGAGAGAGAGAGAGAGAGAGAGAGAGAGAGAGAGAGAGAGAGTACCAAATCGGGATTATTTCCGATAGGAATACAAAATATTGGGTGATGCCTTCCAATCTTTCTCGTTAACTGTATCAAATGATATTTATCCTGAAATATATAAATAAAGTAAAAGAAAAAGCAATATATCTGTACATATTTACAGATATTCGCATAAATTAAAAAAAAAACTATTAAATCTCAAAAGAGAGAAAGTAGAAAAAAATTAATCGGAATATACGATGTCGGTTTTTCTTTTATGTTTGGTTTGAAATCTTTACCTGTTCAGTTGCATATGGAAGAAAATCGTCCTTATCACTAACAACAGTGAAATCTGTGGGTTTCCCGTCAGAAATAAGAATTATTCTAGGATGAACACGAAAATCTTTAATTCTCCTAGTGTGTCCTATTAATCGTACATGTAACATTGAGCAGATATCGTACATTTTTAAAAGTTAAAGGGGCATGGACACAGTTTCAGCTAAAATTTCTGAATTTATTTTTCCATTTTTACAAATATTTCATTAGTGTTTTTCTAATGATCATCAAAAATTTGAACGTCAGTTGTCGAGATACAGGAAAGATTTAGAGCTCCAAATCTTTGTTATGTAAACAAAGTCTCTGTCATGTTTTTGTTTACAAAGGTTAATACACAGCTCGACGCACTTTTTAAACTCACATGGTTTTTCGCACAAATTAAGGTCACTTTGTTATTATGCAAAATTTGTTAACGTGACAACAAAATATATTTTAAAAATGATTTGTAACTTAATTTTGATCATATTCCATTACTTTAAACATAAATAATACATAATAATTGCTAGTATTTTTATATACTCTTGGATGATATATTATGAGGGTTTCCAAATGGTTTTTTTATGGTTCTTCCTCAAATGCAACCGTCTTTGTATCCGTCCATCTTAAAGCATACTTTTGCCTTGCCTTAATACAGAAACAGCGCATTTCATGTAACTTCTGTATTTTCTGTACATTAATATGACACTAAGGCGCAAGATGATAGAAATGTTTCTCATCTGTTAGACTGCTTTCCATATTAAACAGATGACATTTTTTCTGGTTAACGTCCTGAAATCTAGCATCATGAAAGACGCCTTCCAAAGCAAAATTTCAAAGTTTCAGACCATAAATGTAAAAGAATTTACTTTTCAATATTTACAATTTACTCTACCGAAAGATAAACCGTACTTTATTATCCAATCCTTTCACGTGATTTCTTTATGCAGTTTTGTCATTTTTTGGCGCTGCATTTCGACAAATCCATGACAAGTATGGAAAATGTGCAAAGTACCAGAAAAAATACTCATCTCTAAGAAGCCAATTTGAACATTTCAACCAAATAGTACCAAAGAAAATTCGATTAATTAATTTGTAAATACCTATGATAGAATCATGCACATTTAACATCATACAATTTATGAAAAAATTCCCCTTTAGAAAATTGACTTTTAAAACTTAAGTTAATGATTTTAGAGAATATGCACCTTTAACATGAAATATTTAATGATGTAAGGGTTATGTCTCGTACTAGTATTGAAAACCGATAATTTTAAGTTATATTGCAAGAAAAATGTGACTTTAATTTGTGCAAAAAAACCATGTTAGTTTAAAAAGTGGTGGAGCTGTACTACTATATGTTGTTTCGAAGTAGATTATTTCAATAAAGAAGTTAATTCTAAATACGAATCGATAGTTTCTATTGATTTGCTAAATTTCATTTTGTTATGAATACTGTATCACTTAATTTTCGCGACACCTTATTTTCGCGAGATGGTCATTGACTCTTTATTAGCGAGACAAAATTTTCACGAATCGTGGTCATTGCTCTATATAATCTTAAGGAATTCTATTATACGCGAGAATGAAATTTTTGCGAGCATACCGTCTCGCATAATTTCGCGAAAATAAAGTTCTCGCGATTAAAAAGTGATTTACAGTATGATATTTTCTGTATGTATAACAAAAACAAGGCACGAGCCTTGTTTACGTTATGAAGAACCTTAATTTCTGTATCTCAATTGTTAATCAACAAATTGATGTTTAAAATTTTTTAAATCACTAGATGATGCCTTAGGTAGGAACTGTAAACATTAAAATTGGTTTTGAAAATTCAGTTGAAACTATGTCCATGTTTAATTATATCGATGCATACTTACTAGTATTCGAATCTCTGAAAAATTCTATATATTCACTGTTTAAAACTGATACTTTTGAAGTCGTCTGTTGAAGAAAACTTAAATTAAATCAATAAAATATTTTAGCTGAAATTAAAAAAAAACTTACCTGCACCATACTTAAAACACCCAGTAGCTAAAAAGAATGCCGCCGTAATAGGAGATGAACCCCCAAAAGCAATGTCGTCTAATAAACAAATGGAACATTTTAAAAGTGATATTATTTTTTTTTTAACTGTTCTCATGCATGAGCCGATATGTATGTTCTCCGAAAGTCTAAATTCACTTTTTAAACAAAAAAAAAATCACTTCAGATGTCAATGATTATTTCCGTAATGTCGAAATGATTGGAGTCAATTAAGGAATGAAGCTTATTTCAACTTATATTATACGATATAACATAACTTGGGTCAGTTTACGCTTTATAAACCGCGAAGTGGTTTATAAAAAAAAGCGTAAACTGTCCCAAGTTTTGTTATATCGTATAATATAAGCTGAAATAAGCTTCATTCCTTATAATTTAATTTCAGTGCAGACAATGAGACAATTCCCCCCCCCCCCCAGAATAAGGCTTCACATTGATTAAATTTTAAAAGTAACGTCAAGCGGAGTAATACGTTTTCTGACGTAACTCATTGTGACGTAGGCAAGTTATGTTATACAAAATGGATAAAATCTTTTATCCATTCAAATGACGTGTTACAAGTAAAATTAAATCATTTAAGGAATGAAGCTAATTTCAACTTATGTTATCCGATATAACATAACTTGGGGCAGTTTACGCATTATAAACCGCGAAGCGGTTTATAAGAAAGCGTAAACTGCCCCAAGTTTTGTTATATCGGATAACATAAGTTGAAATTAGCTTCATTCCTTATAATTTAATTTTAGTGTAGACAGTGAGAAAATATTTCCCCCGGAAAAAGGCTTCAAATTGAGCAATATTTTAAAAGTAACGTCGAGCGGAGTAATACGTTTTTGACGTAACTTATTGTGACGTAGGCAAGTTATGTTATACAAAATGTTATATGATCTTCTGAATGATTCAGCCAATGAAATTGCTTGATACAAGTGAAATTAAATTATATAAGTATAATACCTATAAATTTTTAATTTTCAAGAGAGAGGACAAAACGAGGGATATTTTCTAAGATACTCTGGTGCATGAATTAGAAATAGGAAATATATATTTTTTACAGGAACTAACAAAGATGAAGCTTACCCAGGCAACGTTTTAGATCCATGTATTGATTTGAGTAATAATGTTGAAATTTAGTTTCTCTTCCACATATTATTACTGCTACATTCTCATCGCTGTCCGGATAACAAGCATATTCTAGAAATATAGCACTAATATCAGACAAGACGAAAAATATAACTAGGAATATATACAAGCCAAAAGATGCTATCATACAAAAAGATTTTTAAAATATATCCATTACTAATATAAGAGGTTGTTTTCGCATAGATTGAGACAGAAACAACTACCGGTACATATTCCCATGAAAATTCAAACTTATTGCATGGAATTCGTAAAAGACGTTGATTGTAAGTTTCTAATCTGATATGTTAACTTTTCAACAACAACAACAACAACAACATGATAATAATAATAATTAAAATTGTTATTAAATTAATTTTTTTTTGATATTCATAGTATACTGGAAAAATTGTAAATACATTCTTAAAGTTAAGCATGTAAAATTTCGAATGCTTTTAGATCGTGAATGTTACTGGTTGTAGATCATACAGTCCTTGTCATGTACGAATAATTTTTTTTTTATGCAGAGCTTAATTCATATAACACTCCTATGTTACAAAGCTTTGAGAAATATTTTTAAAATATTACACCATAAAAATGATGTCTCGATATTTTGAGAGATAGGGAAGTATTTCATTTATTGTTGGCAAATTTTGGAAAACATCCAGTTTCCAAGTAGAGTTTTAAAATTATACAGAAAAAAAATTGTCCAGATCTGACAAAAAGGAAGACTTTCCATAAACATCTGACCTGAGAAAAAACGATAGGTTTTCTATGTAAAAGAACAGACATCCATAATTTCGACCTTTTTTTCCTTTGGTATTTGCAAAACATCAACCTAACTGACTTACTGATTTTGCTCTAAGTAATAAGGAAATTGAACAATACGTCAGCATGAAAAATGCATAATTTATGATATATATAATCTGGCCTTCACGACTAAATGAAGAAACTGAACTTTACCATCCATAATAGTACAAAATATATCTTTCATTTGTAAGAATCCTTCAATTCCAATGCTTGAAGATGTATCCAGTATGAAAATATTGCATGGCCCTTTTCCATGTTGATAGCGCAGGTCCCGATCTGAAAAAGAATGTTAAAGATTACATGACTTCTTTTTTTGAAAAAATAATCTGAGGAATGCTAACGTGTCTAGTACGTTTCTATGACTATATTATGTGTTTAACATTGACACTAGGACACACAGTTGATTCCAATGTATCTGTACTAGTACTTACTGTTTTGAGCCTCGATAATTCCTCGTTCCTGCCAGAGCACTTGCGATCTTTGGAATTCTGAAGCCATCTACATCAGCGATCTAGACATGAGAGAAGCTTTATTTTTAAAACATGTCGACACTTATTTTGGAGGAAAGATATTTTTTAAGTATAAGTATACAATGCGAAGAGGTATATATATACTTTTTTATTTGTCTGATAAAGATTGATTAATAAAAATTTCATTTAGCTTTTATATTAATCTTACCGCAATGGAAGACAACCAAACACTATATGCATGATACGCCTCTACAGGGATTCACGTTTCCTGCTTAAGCAAATTTTGATTGGAAAACGAAGTGACTATTCTAAAAGTACAAAAAAAAGTAAAATTCAGGAAGAAGTCCTTTGTTCAGAACACTCTTCTAGTTGAAATATGCGTCTCCTAGCTACAATAAATTGCAATAAAAACGAGATAACTTCAGCTTTTTCGTCAAATTTCCTTGTTTATGTTTTAATATTCGACATGCTCATGATGTTTATGTCTACCAACTTAAACGCTACTAAAGAGTTTGCTTTGAAAACGGCATGCTACTCACTGATAACATGATGATATAGGGATTTCAACAATTAACCTCGCTTCAAGTCGTCATTTCGTAAATTCTACGGACTTTATACTGACCTTTTTTAAAGCAAATAATACTCATGTTTGTTTTTAAGCTGACTTGTTTTATGCCAATCGTATGATCTTGTCTTTATACTTAATTCGACTACAGAATGGTCCCTTTATCTGATCAATATATGGGACTCTCGGTTGGTGTGACCAGCCGTCTAGGGATGCTTACTCCTCCTAGGCACCTTATCCTACATCTGGAATTTCAAAGGTCCGTATTCTAATCCCTCTTCACATATTTGTTTTACCGAATGAATTGTTTGAGATCGATCACTGTTTGTTCTCTTTAACTTTTACATTTATTCTTATTCATGGGAAACTCTAACATATTCTTTTGCAACTTCTGACATTTATCTTTGTTCTAATCTTCATTGTGGTTGGCTCCTAGCTGGGTAATTTTGGTGCTGTTTAAATGTCTATGAAAATTTCTGTTTAGTAAATATCTCACTCTTTATGAAATCTTTATTTTGATTGGTGCTTCTCAATGCGAGATGCACACCCTAAGATATCGAATGAAATATGCCAGGGGTCCAAAGGCAACGTGTTGATTCATGAACCTTACCATTGCGAGGGTGCCATAAAACTATTTATTCTCTCACAGTTCTCTATGGTAAACTCAGATTTACATGAAATCAGATATACATGTATGTGCCTAAAAGCCTAAAGGCAAAATACATTACAGCTATAAACAATACACAGAGAAAGAATTAGAAGAGAGTCAATATACAATGTAAATTTATGTTTACTCTTCTGTCTCCTTTTCCGTTAGTATGTACCCACAAAAATGGATATTTAAGATAATGTGCACAAAAACACTATTCTGTACTGACCTAAAGAGAAAATGTGTCTACATAATTATTAAGTCAGCAACACCACGAAGACATTAATCTTAAATTTAAATATAATTTTTATGTAACCAAATTTATTACTCAATGTGTAAGATTTCAAAGTTTGCCACAGTGAGTTTTTTGAATTGTAACAATGACGTGTCCCTGAATCCCCGATTAAAAATTATATATGTGCATACATTTATATATATTATTTTCATATATTGTAACGGGATTTGTCATTGATTCATACGGCATCATGTGTTAAAGTATATAAATGCGGATAGACCAAGTGCTCGGTCGATATGCTTTTCTTCAAAGTCGATATATCTAAGGAACGACCTCATGAAAGGGCTATATTTGTATAATATACATGTATATAACACATCCATCGCTTTTTATGGAATTTTCTTATGTTTAGATTTTCTACGTATTACATTCTTGATAGAGTTTTAACTACACTGCATTTGAAGAACTGATACAAAGTCTAAAAAAATATGTTGAAAAGTATATGTCCTTTGCAATACAATAGACGACAAAAGTAACTTTAGGTTGATTTATTAACAAAGTAATAATAGCGTTTATAAATTTTAAAAACGAAGAGAATATTTGATTGAAACATTTATTACAGTTTCGTAAAAATTACGTGCATTTACATGTAATTAATAAATTGTGGGCCTTTTTCAATCCTGATAAATCACGAATTTTTCACCAGTTTCACTTCGTGTGTTTCCCTTGTTTCTAGGTTTATTTGTGTATTCTTTGCCATGACAACTCTGTAACTAAAAAAAATAAAATTACCATTAAAATTCCTTTTTAAAATAATGTTCTTTATTGAAGGAGAGAAAAACGAACAGCTAATTGTCTAGATTTCTTCAAGCAACAAAGCTGAGTCTTCAGTATTTTTATATCTAATTCAAAGATGAAGACGGATTGTAGTCCTTTTTTACATAAGGTATATCGATGAAGCACAAAGAACACACTCTGATTACTGTTTTTCCCTAAATAATCTCTTTACCAAATCATCGATCAGTTCTGAATCGCAGATACTAGATAAAGAATATTCTTTTAAAAAGATGAAAGCCTTAATGTTTAGAATTCTTATGAAACATAATTAACACTTTAATCTTACTTATAATAAATTCGCTGTAAAATATACTGAGTACAATAATTATAAAAAACAAACAAACAAATCATTTAGTACGTTGTTCCTGTTTGTTTAACACAACCACCACTGTAGAGTGCGGATTTCTGTTGTAACACTTGTTGATTCTGTCATTTATCTTTCTTGGATATGGCGTCCACTTCCCGTTGTAATCTCGCCATAGCCATTGCTTTTCAGCAATATATGTCTCTGACTCCTTTGACCCATCAGCTTCAATGTCTGAAGAAGAATCCTCAGAAACTCTGTCATTTTTGAAATACTGCCCTTTTGGTAATTTCAGACACGGAGATCCCAGCCCTCCTTTCTCGTGTTCAATGTTATCCTTCCCTCCAATACCGGTCTCATCAGTAGCTTTATAAAGAAAAGAACAAAAAAAAAAAAAAAACAAAACCAACAGGTAACTAGTTTCAATGTTTGTTTCTAAGGGACATGTAGTTCCAATTCAGCATTTCAGTAAAGCATGAAATTTCTCATAGCTTTTTATATAGATGTTAAGTAAGGATTATAAACTACCAAAGAAACCTTGTGTTTACGATAAACCTATTCTTAAAATTAATCCTAGGTCTATCTATATGAATATGCATTGTGGCAACGCACTTTGAAAAAAATTTTCAAAGTGCGTTAAAATTGGAACAAAATCAACGCACTTTGAAAAAAAAATTTCAAAGTGCGTTAAATTTTGGACACACTCAACGCACTTTGAAATTCTTTTTAAAGTGCGTTGAGTGTACATCAACATTTTTACCATGTGGACTCCTAGCGCACTTTAGAAATATATCAATACGCATAAACAAAATTTCTAGACTTAGTTTTTAGTAATTGAAAAAATCAATTGTAATGATTATATCTTTCGAAAAACGTTTTAATTTACATGTATTGATTAACCCTCATCGAGAACAAGGAGAAGATGAGTATATAGAAGGTCTCTCAGACCAACTCTTTTTTACTTAGGTAGCAAATTGAAAGAGGAAACCGCCTCCCCAATGAAAGCCCCAATTTTTAATTCCTATATTATGTATATCTTTGCAATACATTTGTGTGACAACTCCCTCCCCCCGGTACTGATGCATACGCTACACCCAAATATATGTATTTGCATAACTGGTGTGACGTTGAAAACTTTCAATAAATTTTAGCTTACATTTAATACATGTAAACTGGAAAAAATTAAGCACAATGAAACATTTAAGAGAGAAAGAATTTTCAAAGTATGGAAAAATCAAAATCGCTTACTTTTACATACTGACCTTATCACCAAAAAGTTATCCAACAGGTTCGATTATTTACATTGTATCATGCCTAAAATTTTCAAGAATGTTGACCAATGCAAGCCATACACATTTTTTCAAAGTGTGTTCATATGGTCGATATCAACGCACTTTGAAAAGAAATTTTATTTTTTCAAAGTGCGTTGATTTGGTCCCAAATTTAACGCACTTTGAAAAAATTTTCAAAGTGCGTAATTTTTCAAAGTGCGTTGTAACAATGCATGTATTTTGTACCTTTTAAAGCCCTACCAAGATGGCGTTCAGATGCTGTTCTGGTTAAGGCTCTTGTAACATCACAGTTGGTCTGTAAGAAGCTAATCACTTCTGCTGAGAAGGGATCACTGTCAACGAATTAATGTCGAAATCATTAAAAGCATTTAATTTATGTTTGTGATGTTTCGGTGATACAAATAAATATATTTATATTTAAGCGTTTTTTTTTCTCTCCAATTTTAACGCACTTGGAAAACGAATTCAAAGTGAGCTGAATTTGTCCCATATTTGACGCACTTTGAATTTTTTTTCAAAGTGCATTGATTTTGTTTTAGTTTTAATGCACGTAGAAAGTTTCAAATTTCGTTGCTACAAGTAAATCACATTAGCTACTTCAAAATGAAAATTGACATCGGTCTTCACCAAATATTAGGTTTAATCAAAATAAAGTGATTTATTTGATAATAATCTATTTGATAACAATGTCGCTGATTCTGTCACGCTGGTAAGTTGATGCACAAAACTAAAATATCAAATTGTCTGAAGTAACGTACATTTGTAGTTCATATAAATTTCTTGAAAAAAATGTTACCATATAAATACGTCAAATTTTCCGTCAAAACCATATCTATGATTTATTAAGCATCCGTTTGACCACCTTACCTGAAAATAAACCAAGACAAAGACAAACGTCGTGTCTTTTATAATGAAGAAAGTATGATTTGATCTTTACTAAAATATGTGCTAAAAATTTAATGTTCTTGAAAAGTTATGCATTTGGTATTAACGTGAGTTGAGAAGATGGTCATGATTAATGATTAGAGAATATAACATGAAGGAGAACCATTCAAGAAATATGACGTCATTTCTAAGTTTTATGCAGAAAATCCTCACATTGACAAATTTTCGTGGTTATTATCCCATAGAAAATATTGCCTGCAGCCGTCACCGCTTTAGTTTTGTATTATATTGTGTAAAATTATTTGAAAAATCAGAAATCTCAAAATCTTTTTGGCAATGCATGCTCTGCAAGTTTTCTGTAAGAAAATTCTACTGAAAGTTGATGTATTTGCAACTTTAAAAGAAAATATGAACTCATGACGTCACAATTATCAGAGGTCATATTAGGAAAATAATTTTTTTTTACTGCCTGGAATTTCAACAATTCAGAAAGGTAAAATTTCTTGGGTTTTTTTTTAACATCACTTCTTACATGTCTTAATTTTAGAAAAAAATATCGGGCCATAGTTGAATTGAAATCGTACCTTGTTCTTTTCTATTTTAAGTTAAAAATGATAAGAAGACGAATTTGTCATGACGTCATTTCAACTTTAGATTGAAATTAATCAAAGCCATTAGTATTGAAAAACTAAGGGGGGCATAGTTTGGATTTGGAGATATTTAAGCCAAATTTAATTGATCAAGCAATGATTAATCAAAAACACACAAAAACTATCCCGTTCCGCTTGATCCGATACACAGAACCAAGACTTCCCTCTCCACCATCTTGATCTCCAAGTTCCCAGTCAGGACCTATAATATCAATAGTTTGTCTTAGTTCATAAAAAGATTACATAATAAAAATTAGTGAAGGAACGTCTATACTTTTACGTGTTTGAAATTTTACCTCTTGTGACTATACATCCAACTGCTATTATTGTGTTATGAAGAATTCTTGGTTCACAACAAGTAGTGACCTCATATTTAACCCTATCCATCAAGGCTGCGCCATATCTGTATTCATTTTTACCTCCAGAGTCCCATTCAACTTTTAACCATCCAGCTAACAAAGATAACAATAGCATCATAATAACAATATCTTTTGTTAATTCACAGTTTTTCAGAAACACTGTTTACGGTTACATGTATGTCTAAACTTGGGTAAAGCAACATTATATGTTTTTACCCTGTCCTTAAATCTGTTGTTAAATACAAGTAAACGACGAGCAGAAGACACAATGTGCCAAGAAGAGAAAACATAATGCTTAATGATTTAGTTCGGTACCTTTCAGTAATATCATTAATTTAGAAAGGTCAGGGTCAGAGGAACACAAAGAGGAAAAAAGGATACCAAACAGCATCTCATTTCACAGTAATATATGAAAATAGGGTCATTTGAAAAAGTTTTTGTCAAATTTCCCATTGTAGTTTGTTTTCTTTCCAGGATTTATGAAGTGGTGTTGAAATGTTTATTTTTCTTATTGTTTTCTCTGTGATAAATCTTTGAAGGTTATATCGCCTGATATGCATGCCAATTTCGTCTGTGTTTCTGAGGTCAGTGAGCGCAGACTATTGAAATAAGCATGTGAGGCCTCGTGGCTATTAGACAGCATTAAAAAAAAATAAATTTACAATTTCAGAAATGTAAGTATACTCAACAAAATATAAAGTAATTCCTTAAATATGACACACACCATTTTTGGAATGTCCAATGACTGTACCAGGACCATGACTGTCCTGATCTGACCAATGCCAGTCCGGTCCTCGTGTAACTCTTGTCCCTATGTTTGGCAGACAAGGGTCTCTCTCAGCAAGTTCTGTATCCGCTTCTTCATCCTCGTCGTTTGAATCAGAAGGATCCATGGTATAAAATGATCTTTTGGTATAGATATCCAATATATCGTCCTGGTATGAGTAATGATGTAATCAAAGAATTATGTCAAAACTGTCATAAGTCTAAAGATGCCTTTTCAGATAGAAATATATTTTATTCATACAAAGATACAGAAAATTGTGTTAAGGTATCCGATCCATAAAAGGACAATTTTCTAGTCTTAAATATCCATCCTATATTGAAAACTCAGAAACTAATTCAAAGCAGTGTAGAATAGAAAAGGATTTACCAGGAGAAACTTTCAAAAATATTATTAATTGATCGGTAATTAATTAATTAAGAATGCATTCAGGTCTATGGGATAAAGCAAATTTTTAAAAATAAAAATTCAAATACTTTGAATATAAAAAAATGCTATAGTGAAAAGCTGCATATGATATATGATTTAAAAATAATTTTTCACCAGATAGATATTTTAAGAATGAATTTTATTGATTAAAATCAAAGGGGGATAACTCTTCAAGGAGGGGTCAAGGTAAAAAAAAATAGGACACATTCCACTCTTACATACATGTGTATTGAGTCTAAAACATGAAGATAATGTCTACACATTCTGAATATTCAGCCAATATATATCTGTTATGCGTTCAAATTCATTGAATCTGAAGCTATTAATAGAATATTTTCCGAAAAAATAACAAAACATGTTTCTTGGATGATAAAGGCCACAGCTTTAATAATTGTTTCAATGACAAATGTCAGACAAGCATTTAACAATCATTGGGTGCCACACACCTAAATCGATAACGGGCGTTATGGCACCTCGCCTTCTAGGGTAATCCATAGCAAGGCGTAACAATATTTATAAATCGACTCCTAGGGTACCCCTTAGCGAGTCAGCTGGGATATGTAATTGCCTCCTAGGGGATTCTTTAGCGAGGCTACTACCTGTTATACCGAACAGGTAAGCCCACTATACCGAGTAGGGCAAAAATAACCACCCGTTATACCGAACGGGGTACGAGGTTACTGTTATACCGAACAGATCCCTCACACAAGCTCCTAGTGCACTCCATAGCAAGCTTGTATTGGCTCCTAGGGTAGCCTTAGCGAGCCACAACATGCTCTACCAATCACGTAAAATAGATAATCATACATAAACAATAATTAATATAATGATGACAAATGTCTCTGCTTGTCTGACATATCCGTACAGCTGCGACAGCAACATATCGTCATTCCTCAGTCCCCTTGCCTGTATATCACAATCTTGCGCACATAAACAAAAACATCCATACTTAATTGTAACCTGAAAAATACAAATAAACAGCAGAAACAACAGCATCTCAAATTCTTAACATGTATAAGGTAGCAACCTTTCAACAACTAAGATTTAATTTCTCATTAATGGGAGTGGTGGGTGGGAAACAATTATCAAAAGTGCAGAATCGCTGGGAAAGCTATCGAGCAAGAGGAGGAAAACGCCACGTGCGCCCCTCTTTTATACTCGCGGCAATTGGGGGAAAGTGTCAAAAGACCTACCCCCTGCGTTTTTCGGAAATCAATTAAATGCGTTTAATTAGCAATTGCTTTAAACGACCTTAATAGAATATTTTCCGAAAAAATAAAAAAACATGTTTCTTGGATGATAAAGGCCACAGCTTTAATAATTGTTTCAATGACAAATGTCAGACAAGCATTTAACAATCATTGGGTGCCACACACCTAAATCGATAACGGGCGTTATGGCACCTCGCCTTCTAGGGTAATCCATAGCAAGGCGTAACAATATTTATAAATCGACTCCTAGGGTACCCCTTAGCGAGTCAGCTGGGATATGTAATTGCCTCCTAGGGGATTCCTTAGCGAGGCTACTACCTGTTATACCGAACAGGTAAGCCCACTATACCGAGTAGGGCAAAAATAACCACCCGTTATACCGAACGGGGTACGAGGTTACTGTTATACCGAACAGATCCCTCACACAAGCTCCTAGTGCACTCCATAGCAAGCTTGTATTGGCTCCTAGGGTAGCCTTAGCGAGCCACAACATGCTCTACCAATCACGTAAAATAGATAATCATACATAAACAATAATTAATATAATGATGACAAATGTCTCTGCTTGTCTGACATATCCGCCACTCAGAGATGTCTATACATCTCTGCCACCCAACAAATAAAATTTAAGAGGAGATAAAAGCTTCAATGGCTGATTGAAAAGTGTTTGTTATAATTGCATTTCCCACGTCAGACATATGGACTCCGTCAGCGCGGTATAGCCCCTCCTCCGAAAACTCTATATCAGGGTGATTAATAACTCTGCCGTTTACTGATGCGACCGCCCTACGAGCAGCTCTGTTAACTCTTTTTCGCTTCCGTTCGACGGAACATATGTCACGACCCCCTAGCCATTTTCTGCGCGGAAGTATATCAGACCATATCATTAATCTGTTTGCCATTAAACATATATATGTCGTGCTCTATTCTGGTACATAATACCTCGCTCTTAATTGATGTGATATCATTCCCCCCTAGGTGGATAATTAAATATGCAGGAGGAGGACATTTAGTTAACTTTTGCTCGATAGAGTCAATGAGCTCCCCCCATTTCATGCCCCTTTTGCCAATCCAGGTTACCTGAACGCCTAAATTTTCCAAGCGTAAGTTAGTAGTCAGATTCGTAGCCGCCCATCTACATGCCCAGTAAACAATTGAAGATCCCACAATCCATACAAGGTGTTCTAAAGAAGCAATGAATAATATGGTAAATACAACTCATCTACAAAGCTCACATCATATCTATTCTAATATACTTAAGGAATGCGCTTGATTTCCAGCGTCCCAATAATTGGATTTTGTCATGTGATACCCCTTTTAATGCAAGACACGTTGCACCTCCAATTCTAAAAGAATGTGATTTGTAAGCAGAATTCGGGTGATTAATTTTCGACAGGGTTTTTCTCAGGACTGCGTTAAACTGATATCTAGTTAGCGGGGATTTATTGCTATGCACGAATAATGAACCCTCCACACGTGTTCTCACTGCAAGAAAATTTTTCAAGTTATTTACTGGGCAAATGTTTCTTTGGTGAATAGATGGTAACAAAATATTGATACCTTTTCCTGTTTGATCAGTTTTAGAGAATCTTACAGAGATAGAGACGCAAGGAACGCTCTTTGACACACAAAATTTTATATCCTTAATAGTTAAGGGTACATGGGCGCAATGCTCCGAGGTATACACTAATTCACCTACCCTAAATAGGCCGTAAAAGGCCAAGGTAAAAACTGATCTAAACAAGAATGTTTCATATTCCGAATAACACACTTGATTTAGAGCGCTACAGATTTTAGCGAGAAGCTCTTCCGAAATAGGTGCACTGTGGTCTTTTGTTTTATTTAATCTTCGCAACCCTTCTAAAGATTTCCTAACTATGAATAAATCTGCCGGGTCGGTCCATTGTCTCAGTTTATGTACATAGCTAATACCCGAAATATAAGATGAAACTGTTGATGCTGCTGAGCCCGTGTCTGAATGATATGCTATATATAACAGAATATGGTTTGAAGGGACTGGCCATTTATCAGGTAGTTTTGTCTTTAAAATTCTTTAAAGCTTGTAAGTATACAGCCATGGTGTTTGCTGAAATGCTTGCGTCTAACAATCGAGTGATTTCGTCTCGAAAATAGTCCAAAGTGCCCCTGGAAATGGTGTCGGCTGACTGTCTGCGTCCGGAGCCAACTTGTGAAATCGCTGAAATTGTAAACGTGACAAACTGTCCGTCAATGAGTTCTGAACGCCCGAGACGTGCTGCGCTTTAAATGAAATGTTCAACTGCAAGCATTTTAGAACGAATTTTCGCAACATGATCATTACTAATTCTGATTTTGATGTCATCGAATTTACAATATGTACCACTGATTCATTATCAGATCTAAATAAAACTTTTTTGTTGCGCAGCTTTCCCCCCCCCCCCCCCCCCCCCCCCCCCCATAAAAATACTGAAACAAGCATGGGAAAAAATTCCAACACAGTGATATCCTTAGTATAACCCTTATTGAACCAAAACTCTGGCCAGACACCGTAGGTCCATGCACCCCTAAAATAAATTCCCAAACCGTTTCCTCGACGCGCCGAGCTATCTGTAAAAAGTTCTAAATCTATGTTAGATACCCAAAACTTTCCTTGAAATACCACAAAACCGTTAAATTTGTCAAAAAATTCCAGCCATACAAGTAAATCCGCTTTTATCTCTTTTGTTACTCTTAAATGATGATAGGGTTGAGACAAACCACGCGTTGCATTTGACAGCCGCCTGCAAAAAGTGCGACCGGGAGGAATTGCTCTGCAGGCAAAATTTAGATAACCTAATAGAGATTGCATGGTTTTCAAGTTGGTTTTCGGTTTCTTCAATATGCCTTCAATAATCATGCTGATTTCATTCAATTTTTCTTCCGGCAACCTGACCTGCATTTTTTGAGTATCAATTTCTAGCCCAAGAAAAGTAATGACTTCCTGTGGACCCTCGCTTTTTTCCCATGCTATTGGGACCCCTAATTCTTGGCAGACCTGAATGAAATTATCCACTATCATTTGACACTCGTCTGCCGTATGACCCCCGAACAAGAAATCGTCTAAATAGTGTAGAACCTCTCTAGATGTAGCTCGCTTGCGTACCAGCCACTCTAGAAACGATGAAAATTTCTCGAATGTAGCACAAGATATAGAACACCCAAAGGGGAGGCATTTGTCAAAATAATAACAGCCGTCGAACTTGAAACCCAGAAGCTCAAAATCACCGGGCCAAATGGGCATTAATCTAAATGCGCTTTTGATATCTGATTTGGCTAGGTAAGATCCACGCCCTAAACGCTGAACCATGCTAATGGCCTCGTCAAATTTTGTGTAATTGACCGAACAAAGCTCTTCGTCAATAAAGTCGTTGACGGAGTTATTGGTAGGGTAGGAGAGGTGGTGAATTACCCTGAATTCCCCCTCCGTTTTCTTGGGCAGTGGCGAAACTCGCAAATTTGACATAGGTCGTGATTTAAATGGGCCAGCCATCCGTCCTTTGTCAATTTCTTTTTTGATATTGTCTCTAGCGACATCTGCATGTTTATAAAAAGAGGGCAAATTAGCTGCTTCTGTTTTTTTTTCGAGGACCCCGGTAATGCAATCGAAAACCAAATTGAAAACCGTTCATAAGTTCTTTTGCTACTTCTAAATTCGGATAATTTGTAAGAGAATTTTTTACAGCTGCAGTGTTTATAGGGGAATTTGCTAATTTAAAGTTTTTGACCTTTATTGGTTGCAGCGGTGCTGTTTGAGGCCTTTGAGGTACGAAAAGTATCATTTTTTGCACAACTCGATTTTGGGTGCTTTCCTTTACAAATAGAACATAAATGCACATATTTGCAATTGGCTGTAATGCAACGGCCTCTATTGTAACTGAAGCAGACTCCAGTTTGGTTTGGTGCATGCGACGCAGCGAGGCTAAGTTCTGGCCTGGGTGGGACAGCTATAGCGTAGCCATAAATCGGAATTTAATTTTGACCAATTTCGGTAAGAGATTGCTTGACGCACTCTAAACTGTTCGTCGTAATTTCTCCATCCCATGCCCGGAAATTTCCTCGCTGCGTCGCGAATAACAAACATATATTGAACCAATTCGGCTGCCCTCCCTGGGTGCCTTTGAATATATATATATGCATGAATAACAGAAAAGCGTCAGTCCATCTATCGATGGTTGCTATCTTCTCATTCAAAACTTTGGGCTTAGCCTCAAGTTCCCCCTTATCATTTAGAACAAAATTACTACCCGCAGCGAACTGCTGCAGTTCAGCGCTTCCCTTTGTAAGCAGGGCTAAGTTTATATAGTTCCCCGCCCAAATTTTTTGTTTTAAAGCGATTGGAACATGGGCACCTATATCGTCCCCAGCGCAAACCTCCATGTTTGGCATCGCCCCGAAATTACCTGCCGGTGACAGGGCAGCTTCCTCCGGGACAGGCCACAAAGTAGAAAAGACTAATTGCCTACCCTTATTGTTAATAGTGAGCGGCACATGCTCCTCTGCCATTCCCGTGGAACTTTGAATGTTTTCCTCCCAGGCCTGGGCACTTGTACCAGTCACCAATCCCTCGATCTCAGGGTCTGCCCTGGTGTCAGCGTGGTGGACAGCGGTCAGGTTTCTTCTTCCCCCTCTGCCCTGCTGCTGCCTGGCTCCCTTGGTCCGCTTGCTTGCCATGGTGGACTTGGCGGTGACTTGGGACTTTCTGGCTCTAATGGGTGGCATGATTTTTCGCTTTTTGCTGAACCGTTCTCGGAGGTTTTAAATGCTTCAAAACAATTATCAAAAGTGCAGAATCGCTGGGAAAGCTATCGAGCAAGAGGAGGAAAACGCCACGTGCGCCCCTCTTTTATACTCGCGGCAATTGGGGGAAAGTGTCAAAAGACCTACCCCCTGCGTTTTTCGGAAATCAATTAAATGCGTTTAATTAGCAATTGCTTTAAACGACCTTATGGATCGGATACCTTAGGTTAACAAATGATATACAAAATATATATTTATGAATACACAAATTACCTTGTCCTCATCTGAAAATATCGTCCCGGGAAAGCTAGATTGTGCGAATGAGTCGATGGTTTGTCTACTAATTCCTTTTAAGTTTTGTGTGGCCGATAACAATGCCGTGGCTCTCTGTTAAAATAAGATCAGCCACTGCTTTCAGTTGTATGTATTCAATTTTCAGTTGTAAAAGGATGCTAATAATATGAATTTTAATCAATTCTAAACGCCATTTTTATGAAGACCTATATTTGTCAAATACATCATATTTTTTTTTATTTGAATTATACATGTACATGTATATACCAGATTATGAGTGTATCTTGCAATCTGTTTAACTTCATGTGGACAAACGATCCTTCCTCCCTTTAAACTTAAATATTTTAGAAATGCCTGGAAGAAAAGTACAAACTACTATTAATTTGTCAATATTTAGAATCTAAAATTGTTTTAAAGATTATATTTAGTCAATGCAATGGTCAATTTTAAATTACCACATCTGGATTTTTTCCTACAGGTATGCAGAAGATTGGATGCTGCCTCCCTAGCTGTTTCACCACTTGCAGGAGATGATCTTTTGCCTAGGATGGATGTAGTCAGACTTTATAAGCTATCAAAATTGAATACAGGGAGAGATTGTTTATGGTTTGTCTCTTTGTACTACTTCTTTTCAATTTTTCTCTTATCAATCCATGATGGTTGTAACCAGTTGGCAGGAGATGCTCACTCCTCCATGGCACCTAATCCCACCTCTGATGTTTTAGAGGTCCGTGTTTGCTTTTCTTCTAATTTGTCATGTTTAATGAGCTTTTGAGCTTGAATACTGTTCATTACCTCCAAATTTTTCATCCAAGTTTAAGTTAAAAAGGCGTACCCGGTATTCATATTTTGACAAACAAGCTTTTTGCAAGAGGGTTTGTCGCTGAGATATGTCATATCTTGCAAGCAATTTTTACTAATTTTTTAATAAAATGTTTCCAAATAATTTAATTTCAGTTGTAACACGCTATTTGATTGGTTAAACAGTTTTATCCATTTTGCATAGCATAACTTGCCTACGTCACAATGAGTTACGTCAAAAACGTATTACTCCGCTTGACGTTAACTTTTAAAATATGCTATATTTTAAACCTTTTTCCGAAGGATAAATAGAAATATTGTATCACTGTCTACATTGAAATTAAATTATAAGGAATGAAGCTTATTTCAACTTATGTTATATCGTATAACAAAAGGTGACATAAGCTTCATTCCTTAATTAAAATTTTAAACCAAATTAATCATTACTTCTTACCTGTAAGGTTTCATAAAAAGGCGAATCCTCTTCATCAGAAAATATATTGAAGTCTGTTGGTCTCCCATCAGATATCAGAATAATTCGTGGTCGAACCTTGAATTCACATATCCCTCTTGAGTAGCCTTTGCAAATATATATATTGTATAAACCAAAACATGACAAATGTAATAAAATGGATGAATTCTTATTCAATTAATTAAGAATACATAATGTGAATAGTCTTAACTGCACCAGATTCAAGGGCTCCAATGCTCAATAAAAAAGCCGCTGTCAGTGGAGAGAGTCCTCCGTATTCCAACGCTTCTTTATAATGAATGTAATGATTTAAAAAAAAAGACATGCTTTTAAATTTTGAAAATTATACTTCTATATAAAAGTTGCAACAAATCTAATCTTTTGAAATAGATAAGAAGTTATTTTGCAATACAATCAATACAATTACGTTTACCTAGACAACCTTTAATTTCAGAGTAACGATTTGAATGGTAATGTTGAAATTTCGTGATTTTTCCACAAACAATAACAGCGATGTTCTCATCTTCCTGTGGATGATTGGCAAACTCTGAAAATGAGAAATGTTACATACTTTTAATATTTAAAAGCAATGCAAAAAAGTGTTATTTTACTCCAAGGTACGGTATGTAATCTTATTCGTCTACATGTAGATCAACACAAAAAAGTTGCAAACTGTAGATTTAAGTTTAATCGGCTTATTGCTTATGATTTAAAAAAAATACTTGTATCCAGTAACTACCCACCCTTAAACAATTACAGTTAATGGTGATTTTAGCACTAAGTATTAATTAAAAACTTTTATTTTCTATTAAAATGGTTATAAAGTGTATCTGTAATACCGAAAGTTTATCAACTTGAAAGTATTTTCATCAAAATTAAAATACATGTTAATATTAATCATTAACACATTTTTCTTATGCTAACTTACCGTCAATAATTGAAGAAAATATAGCCTTTATTTGAATGAAGCCCTCTTCACCAATACTTTTAGAAGTATCCAAAATAAAAATATTGCAAGGTCCATTCCCCTGCTGATACCGAAGCTCAACGCCTTAAAATAAATACAATGTAATCTTTCTGATCTGTTTTTGTATTTGAGAAATAAAGTCCGCGTTTCGTGAATGTAGCAGGATAACCTCAGAGGTCGAGTAGTGTTGTTTGAAAGATAAAAGCCGAGACTCTTTGTATTTAAAACAACATTTTGAGACTGAGGAGGTTATTCTGCATCATTCACGACAACAATGACTTTATTTCTATTCTACTAAGAGTTGCTAATCGCTTCCTCTATAGAGAAACGAATTAGGTCACCATATCTCGATTACGCTATTCTATCTAACACCAGTGGGTAAATTTGTTTGTTTACCTGTGTACGGAAGGCAGACGATTTTAGCTTTCGCTGCATTAAAGCTAGCCATTTATTTATTATAAATTTGTTTGTGTCATAAATTTATTACTTTTTAAATATACAATGAATAAAATCAGTTTTCTATTTTATTGCTTTATCACTAATATCACGGAGTTCAAATATGCAGTAGGGAGTATCGTGGAACAGCCCCGCCTAGCTATAAAAATCTACATTCATCAGCTACTTTATGTATACACATTTATATACAGTGTTTAGGCTTTGAAAGACGACACGTCGATGTGGTCTAAATACGTATTTCATTCTAGAGTCAAATATTCATTTCAATTGCACAGGTTTGATACTTGTTTCTGATCTAATAATTTTTTATGATGTTCTTGATTTATTGGAGAATAATGTTCGTGGTATTTCTTTGATCTTTGATATATGTATTTATATGAACAATTTATTCTCAATTTTATGTCACAGATGTTATATTTTAATATACTCTTTGCATTGCCAATTAAGCACGTTCGCTGAGTTTGTTGTGTGTCTGATGTGAATGTTTTGAGAGGTCCTGTGACATTGTTATTTTCGTATTTACACGTGTTTCCGGTTAAGTGACCTAATGTGACCTCACTACTGACCAAAAACTGACCGTTTTTATCTCATTAATATGCATGTTTTAATATCTGCACTCAGTATATAAGCACTGTACCCGCCAAATTCTTGACCCCCACGATTTTTGCCTTTACGGTAGAAGACAGATTTGCATTATATTATACTAGAAGTATTCGTCAAAGATTTACTTAGAGTATTTTTAACTGGATTCTTGGTTTATTACTATAAGCACGTAAATAAATATTTTTTGTGCCGAATCTGTGACATTTATATTTAGATTGTAAATCAATATCACTTCGAAGTGGTCACAATTATAATAATAGTTTTATGTCTTTCCATAGCATGTCCTTCCTTTTGCATTTTGTAAACATTATTCTTTCTAAACTAAGTTAAGTCTGAATTAAGAAAGCATGCATAAAACATGTTTTGAAAATACAAAATATATAATTTCTTTTCATATGAAAGGTATTTATTCATAATAATTTGAGTGTATGTAGAAAAACAAAGGTTATTACACGAACCACTACATGTACTCCGTAGTCTTTTCAAGTTATTTGTACAATACTCGTATGATGGTCTCAAGATGGTAACATGTTATTCACTTTAACTTACCAAAATGGTTTCATTCCCTAGAAAATGTTTATCTCTTGATGATAACTCAGCCACTGTTCGTTATGATTATAACGATTAAAATCTAACCAATGACGACTTACTCTTTGTAGCATCAATGCTGGCTTGGTTTCGCCAAAAATTTTTCTGCATCCCCGATGCCAATATCCATATCTTAATTTTCAGTTCAAGTTTCTTTTCTCGTCAAGTATTTCGTAGTGTTGAATCCATTGTTTTATTGAGCATTATAACCTTATAACGATGAACCTTATGTTTAATTTTTACTTCCTACTAGCTAGTACTTACGAATTTCCGTTTCGAAGAATCCGTTGCTATGATGAAGCAAAAGTACATCTGTTTCTATAAATATTCTATATTTGAATGTTATGTTTCATTACCTAGTATCGTTATACCTAGTATTACATTACCTAGCAACATGTTTGTGACCTGATGACCATTACAAACCACTCTTCAATTCTTATCCCCCTATAAACCAATGCCCTGTGCCCCTTTCAAAAAGAAGCAATGATGTTGATTTAGCAGACGATCCATAGCATAGGCCTTGATATTTATAACTCAGATTTCGTATTGAATGAATGTGCATTATGCAATTTAAACCTTGCCAAGAAATGTTGAAATTTGTCCATAAGAAAACAAAGCATAAAGTGCAGCATGATAAAAAATACATTTATTTAACTCACTTCCTTAACATTAATATTCTCATTTCATCTCATATTCAATAAAAATTAAGAAATAACGATGAATGTTAGGACATTGATCTTTATAGGAAAAATGCTTTATGATATCAATGTTATTTTGTAGAGTGTGGGAAATTACACACATGTTGTATTTCTCTCATAGGGATTTTAGAATTCAACCTGGACATGCACAACTTGAGGAAGATTAAAAACCATTGGCTAATCGAATAATTTTTTTGACCTTTGGTTATATAGGTTCTTTTGTTCCCGTCAAATGTTTTCATGCACAAGAAACATTTTTCGTGCTAGGATTCATTTATGGATCATTTTTAGAGTTATCATCACATAGAAAAAATGCTTGGTTGATATCCACCTGCTTATGAGTGTATAAAACAGACATTGGTTGCTGTTAAATTCAGATATTTCAATAATATTTTTTTGGATTCTAAACAAGTTTTACAGCAGTTTTAACGAAGCGTTTAATTTCACCATAGTTTACTGATTCTTTACCATTCATTTTTAATACAGTGTCTCGAATAGCCCTTGTTTTCCAGCTTCCCACAATAAAAGTATGTGATGAAAAGTTGTCAAATAAAGTGTTATCAATTCATTAAAGATTCAATACTGAGGGAAAGTCAAGCTTGATGTCATAAGATTTCTAAGTTGTATGTCATCGAGATGATGACATTCTTTATTAACATATCTGACTTATCCAAAACATAACAGTTATCTAATTTGGAAAAATAAATGAAAGGCAGTTAATTACTTTATTTCTTTAGGATTTCTGTATATTTTCCTTCAGATAGGTCCTACCATGCTAACGATGAATGTATTGCTACACACACATTGTTTTTTAAATCAAAATAATGCGCATAGAAATAACTGTTCAGATTATGAAAATGCATTTTATCAAGATCATTTGGTATTTTTCACACTTTTCACATCGAACACTTCTCTTGTCGTCAAGTTTATTTGTACACCTTTGATCATTACTACTCTGTACCTAAAACAGAACATATTTCTACATACTCAATGAGTCAACAACACCATAAGATATTCATGTACCAATCTTAATTATTTCAATATATTTTTACGTAACCATATCGTTATTATTCAATGAATTATATTTCATAGTTAAATACATACGTGTTTTCTTTCATTGAAACAATGACAGTGGAATTAGGATTTCGTTTGTAACATTTGTTTATTTTATCGTTCATTTTTCTTGGATATGGATTCCAATGGCCTTGTTCATCTTTCCACAACCACTGATCTACCGCAGTAAAAACCGTTGAATTTGATAACCCATCAATCTCTATATCGGACGATTCGTCCTCAACTTTGTCGTTTTTGAAATACTTTCCCTTAGAAATTTTCAAGACAGGTATACTAGCTGTAGGTTTTTCGTAACTTTTTCTAGTCTCATGGTCAAAATCATTCCCAGATTCACTCACTGCACAGAAAAAATGAATAAATTAATGTTTTCTTCAAGGGTCATTTCCTGTTACTCTGTAAAAGTATTTCAAATAAGATCTCGGAGTAGTGTACCTTTAAAAGGCGAACTTTCAGAAAGGTCCACAAATGGATCATTAACTGGGCAATTAAGAGCTGCCTTCCTGATTTGATCTTGGAGATACTCAATTGATTCCGTTGAGAATGGATCGCTGCATGCATAAATAGAAGCATTTTAAGAAATTCATTAGTTGGGAAGAGTAGAGGGAAATGTGAATTAAGAGAGACTGCAGACTGCAGCATTAATCGTTTATTTCTTTTTTGCATGTCCCACTTTATCAAATAAAACAACAGTGATCTCTCTCTCTCCCTCTCAAAACTGTTGTCGTTGAACATACATTTCCTGCGGGACCCTAAGTTGAAATGGAATGGATAAACTCGATCAATATTACACTTGAAAATAAGTTTTTTCGGATCTCCAAATTATTTTTTTAGTGTATAGAGTATCAGTATTTATAAATCTGTTACAAAATAGAAACACATAGAGAAATATATATTTCTCAGCACCTCTAAAGTATAATGTAGAGGACTTTAAACTAGAAAATCACGTACACATGCATTATCAGAATAGCGCAGACATTGAAAACGATAATTACCATATCTGTAGATCATATTTTCCATTATGTCCAAACCTGTTTTCTGTCGTTAGGCCGTTTGGCCATCGCACCTGTAGGAAAAAAAAGTTTTTAGGTTTGTGTTGCTAAAAATTGAGTACACTGATTTCTTTTAATTATACCTTTTTATTATTTACAAGGGAACTGTCTAATGAAAATATTCAATCATGTACACACCGGTCACGATAGTGGCAGAGCGTTCGCTTTGTGATCAGGAGGCCCGGGTTCGATTCTCGTTTACGGCGTAGCGTCAAACTTAAGACGTTAACATAGGTAGTAACTGTTCCTTTGCCAAGTGCATTACAAGCAAATGTCTCGAGTCTTTCGGATGTGACCTTAAAAACGAAGATAACGTGTCACTTTAGGCACTGTCACGATAAAGAATCCTCACTGCTTAATGACCCTGTGTGCCAAGTATAATATAAAATTTGAAGCCCTTCACCGCCATACGGCGAGGTCTCTATATGAGTGATAAATTATCGAATGGGAAGCTAAACATTATACAATCAATCAATCAACCATGTACAGACATTTCTTTATCTAGAGTTTAAAAGTAAACAAAAACAAACGTCATTATTGATCACGTACAAAGACAGTTCCATTTCGTTTCACTCTGTAAACGGATCCAATACTTCCAGTACCGCCGTCCTGATCTCCCCATTTCCAGTCAGGACCTATACATAGATCAATATTCACATATAAAATTTTGTAAATTTTTTTCTATTTGTGTTTTAACATTACAGAGTTATTATCAACATGTAGGACGGATTTTACCTCTTTTGACCAGACACCCCGTTGCCATAGTCTCATTTTCTAAAATTCTAGGTTCGTTACAGACTTGAACATCGTATTTATCCCTTTCCTCTAGGGTAGATCCATATCTGTAGCCATATGTCTCACCAGTATCCCACTTTACGTTTAACCACCCACCTGTTGAGAAAAATCATTCATGCGAAAAAAACTTTTTTCCGAGATTTTTATGACTTTCCAAATTTATACAAAAGGAAGTTTGAATATAATGACCAGTTATCAGTCAATAATTATTGAACAATTTAAATGTCTGTTGCAACTTCCTGAAGAATCAATTTTTTTAATCCATAAATTCAGAGAAAAAAAGACAAATATGAAAATAATCAAAGATATTAAAACAGAAGAAAATTAAAAAGATGTAAGTCCGTGCTTATCTGCACAGCAATTTACAATTTTTTTAAATACACTTTAAGGCCAAGAATACAGGCAAGTGCCATGAAAATTTGAGGCAACTACAGTGTCTCCTCTTAATAGAGTGACTTAAGCCAACACTTTTAAATTCAAATGTGGAGCGACTTTTATTTCCATTGAAAATTAATATGGCATTAAAGATCAAAATGAATTTTAAAAAATCATAAAATTCTTGTATATGTAAATCCAATTCACATTTTAACATATATGTGATATTGCATTAAAAAAATTGACAACTTTTCAACCATGACTATTGGACATATTCCGACTTTATTATTATTTTTTTTAACCAAAAAGTATTAAAAAAATGTAATGTAAGTGTTCCAACCTTCCTTCATATGTCCTATTACTGTACCAGGACCATTGCTATCCTGATAATTCCACTTCCAGTCTCGTCCTCGTTTGACCCGTGACCCTAAAGGAGGCATTCGTGGGTCTCTCTCTTGAAATACATCATCCATTTCATCGACAACTTCTGCCTTCACAGAATCCTCCGAATTATATAACGTCTTCTTGGAGCAAATTTCAAATATATCCTCCTAAAAATTATAAAATATCTATAAAACCTTAAGAATACTTGAGCGAAGTTCTCAATAAATTGCTCAAATTTTTTTAAAACGAATTTCACGATTAAATGTGCAAAAATAAGGGTGTTGGATTTATAAAACATTCTACCTGATCTCTTTCTTATGGAAAGCCGTAGGGTACCCCCACATTATTATTATGTTTTCCTATATATCTATACCAAAAATAATTATCTCATCCAAACTTGCTTTTTACAACATTTTATTATTATTTTCCTACAACAATTATAATCTTGTCTGTTAAATGTGTACACATTATTTTTATTTTGTCCTACAATTATAATGATTCACTTCACAATAATAATCTTGCCTATGGAAAGCCGTAAGTATGGAAAGCCGTAGGGTACCCCCACATTATTATTATATTTTCCTATATATCTATACCAAAAATAATTATCTCATCCAAACTTGCTTGTGGACACATTATTATATTTTTTCGCCTCATGATTATAATCTTGTCAGTCGATGTTTTAAAACATTATTTTTATTTCACCTCAAAATTATAATAATTATTCTTACTTTTAACAATTATAATCTTGTTTGTCCGAGCGAACACATTGTTTTTATTTCGCTTCAAATTTATAATAATTATATTCCACATCGATCATACAATTATAATCTGTCTCTCCAACAATAATAATCGCGACCAAAAAAGTTGCAACATTATTATTATTTAGACGCTTGAAATCAAACGTTTGTGTGATTTTGATGTACTGAACAATTATAATCTTGTCAGATTTTCTTTGGGAAAGATTATTATTATTTGGACGCTTGAAAAAGTAAACGTTTGTCTGCCGAAGACAATCACGTGGTTTGAGACTAGGTGCTTCCCTGATCAACAGTGCCGAGTACGGCGCCAGTGAAAGGCAGGCGGTTTGCCGGTAAGTAAAGATGATTTTGTTATATTAATGTACAAGGAAGTGAATTCCATTCATTCGATAAAGGAAATGTCTCAGAAATCAGCTGTCAGTATGCTGTTATTAAACGACAGCTTCGGAAGAACTAGTTCGAATTATCTCTGTACTTTTGTATAGGAGATTGAGATTGCATCAATGCATGCCATTGCATTGTGAATTTATGTTCCAAATCTAGATAAAGTGGCGTTAAATTGAATGATATATCTTTACGAACAGTATATGCTTGTATTTTACAGTTTAGCTTGAATTTTCTCTGCAGTAAGCCATTTACGTTGATTCTTACTGTTATTAGAAACTCTGATAAACGACTATTGATGATTTCATATATTGATTTGTCTTGATTTCCTGATTTTATGGAGTTATCTACTATTGGACCAAAACTTTTCTCTTAATATAACAGCAAACTCCTGTGTATGTTTGTTGTTTAACACAGGCAGAGATCTAGACATTCTCGGGGGGGGGGGGGGGGGTCCATGTAAACTCGCCCAAACTTCAAAAACCTATTTTGTGTTGGGGGGGGGGGGGGGGGTAGTTGATGACTTCAATCCTTTGAATTTTCATACCAATTTAACAAAAATTTGCATTTACCAGGGAGTTTTGCGTTTTCCGAGGGGGAGTCCAAGGTAACTTTTTTTCTTGCTTTAGTATATAAATTTTTAAAATAACTGCAAATTCCACGGGGGGTCCTCCCTCCCCCCTCTAGATCCATGCATGGTTTTAATGTCCCTGTCGAGACTTTTTCACTCATATGGAGACGCACCACTTATAAGTGGAGAGCTTGAAGTTTTGACCAATACTCGGCACTCAGGGCTATTGAACAGTGAGGGATCTTTTTCGTGCCGGCACCTACTGTGACATGGGACCTCAATTTATATGGTTTCATCCAAAAGACCTGTCTCCACGTCCCACAGTGGGATTTGAACCCAAAACAATGATCAACTCCTTTCTCTGCAACTCTAAGAGCAAAAGCTCTAACCACTGCTCCATATGGGCGACCCTATGTTTGTTATCAAGAGCAATCTTATAATTGTTATTGTTAAAATTTACTATTTACTAGGTGTGTTCAATAAACTGCACAATAAATCACTATATAAACATAACCAGGAATCACTCATGTATTGGATTTGTTTTTAGCTCTCCTGCTCAATGATAAAAAAAAAACAATTTTCAATATTCTGTTTTTTAAGCCACAGCTGCCATTAAAAGAGTCAATTGACAAATTCTAAATATGAAACATTTCAGAAAATATTGAAATTCTACATTTTTTGTTCAATCTTCAGTTACCATGAGAAATAGAAAATATGTTGTAGTTTGTAAAGAATTATTTGCACATGTACATTTAATTTTAGGAGCAACAAAGAGTCATGATTTTTAGAGGCATGCAGGTTTCAAAGAAAGAAAACAGTGTTGTAAAGAAAGAAAAAGATTGCAGATGACACCGCGGTGAAAAGAACAAAAGTGGTTAGAAAGAATTAAGAAATTACAGTGGCAGATTTATCCAGGGGGAAGGGGGAGGGGGGGGTTAAGAAAATGTAATGGGTACTCAGAAAGTTTTACATTGAGATTTATATTTTTATTCATTCTGCAGAAATATATATTGGTATGTTTAGAAAAGTCATCTACTTTATTAATAATTATTTGCAATTTAGCTTACCTGAGTCTAATGCCATGTTCACACAGAGAGTTTAATTCGAATTAAACCTAAGTTACTGCACATTAAATTTGAACAGCATTCACATGGAGAGTTTAATGCAAAAAAGTTTAATTTGAATTAATTAACTGCGCATTAAATTACTTCGCATTAGCTCCATGTGAACGCTAAACAAAGCTTATTCAAATGAAATGTTGACGCATGTGTAAGGCCTGAATTAAGTCACAGGCCCCATGTCAATAGTTAGATTTAGATATCAGTGCTAGGTTTGGTTGAAAAATAAAGGAAAATTATGTTAATCACTAAATTGTATAAAAAACACTATGATTTTTATGTCAATTGAATCTGCTCGGCACAAATGATGTGAATAATAAATGACGTCATAATATCATTGCTGATCTCCCTAATGTAGAAATAAAATTTTGATTCGCATAAGTTTACTTTGCTTTAGCTGTCGTGTGAACACAATTTAATTCGCATTATTTTTTTACTTCTCATTAATTAACTGTGAATTAAACTCTCCATGTGAAAAGGGCATAAGGCTCAAGTAAACTTTTCCGACTAAGAAGTGTCTGGCATCTGTTTATCATACATAATGATCCCCAGGTTAAGGATGGGGCCACAATGGAAATCAAAGTTTTACACCAAAATACAAAGGAAAGATCATTAGAAATCTTCGAAGGCCATGATTAGTCAAGGAAATAGAAAGCATCATCAGTTGGTGTAGATTTAAAGCTGAACACTACTCGTAAATAGGCATAGTCCGCCATATTTCTTGTTCTTCAACGCTCTCCCTGCAACTCGTATATAAGGAGCAGATCGCTAGTCAGTTCAATGTATTTCACTATAGAGATCCGACGAGTTAGACGTTCAAGCGTGCTACTCAATATCGATGGTATTTTTTCCAAAACAGGACAAAAGTATCATGGAAATTACAGGTCAATACATTATTTACAAACAAAAACTGCACATAAAAACAAGAAATAAACGCAAAAAATCTAATATCACGATAGGAATACTACATGTCGGCCACGAGTTTCGAGTGTGAAATCGGGTGTAACAAAAGCGAACGGTTTATATACCCGTCTGACAGTGCCTATTTACGAGTAGTGTTCAGCTTTAAGCTTGTTCAAATCATGCCCGCTTCCCCTCCCCTTAGGATTAGTTTGGGCCCAGTAGGAATTATTACTTTTTCAATACTGAAAACCAAAGAGCTAAGGTGAGCAATGTGACCCATGGGTCTTTATTTGACCTTCATCATTTCTGTGCAAAATATCCTAGTGTTTGTTCATTTTGCAAGGTTTTTTTTTCTCCCCATACTTTGCCGTTATGAAATTGTCAAAAGAAGTTTAAATATTTTTTTTAAATTCATGCAAGTTACAAAGGATATTGTGAGAAAATAGGGAGGTTTTATTTTTGATAAAGGGAAACAACTCTTGCAAATGTACATTTTTTATTCATGTAAGAATTTTATGCCAAGTCAGTTCACACAAGAAAAACCCAGTTTGCTGTCACATTGGGAGCCCTCCACTTGTCATAATTATCATGAAAATTAAAACTTCTCCACCCTACCAAGTTTTCCCATGATTATGTGTGTCAAATGATAATTATAAAGACTCTTGTGTTTTAATGTTATTTTCAGGGTTCAGGAACCATAAATTTGATGTTGGAGTTTGAACTTCACCCTGACAGACTTTGAGCACATCATAAGTTTCAGACCTATGGACAAAAATCTGGCAGTTGGATGATAAGGAAAACACAGCCATGATAAATATCAGAGAAATCTCCTTGGAAGAGTGTGCCGGTCTGGACAAAAAGTTGCAATGTGAATAACTTGGAAGAGAAAAAAAGAGTCTTGTCAAATTTCAGAGAATTCTTGATGAAAGATTGCATGTGTTGTTCCTGTTCCATGAACTTTGTCTTTTTAACATTATTTAACTCTTCATTTGAAGTGATGCATTTTTGACACATTTTCATTATTGAAGTATTTACATTTGATTCTGTATTTAACCAGTGGGCCAAGAAAGGTGAATACTCCTGTGGAATCATTGTCAGATAGGTTAGATTCAAGTTTGTACATTGTACAAATCATGACCCCCTGGATGTAGAGTGGGGCCACACTGAGAGTTCAAACTTTTAGGAAAAAAGGCCACAGTCAAAAATATATAAGCTTCCTTATTTAGTGTAGGTTCAATTTTGTCAAATCATACCCCTCCCTTTTAGGGGTATGTCAGGACCATTTATGCATTTAAGTTTTTCAATACTATACTGATTTTTGCTTTTTTCTTAGCCACAGTGCATAGGTGAACCAGTTGTTCCCTGAGCCTCTTGTTAACTCTGTATATTATATATATTTACCAAAATATTGAGGCATTTTCTATTTGAATATTTTGCAATTAGATTTTTAAAAAAATTTTCCTGAAAGTAATTTGCACATTTATTTTATTTAAAGTTGTCTGGTAATGATGTGTTATTGAATGGATATTAAATTGTGATTTTTTTCTGGTGTTCTTTTGGACTTGAATGACAAACATATAATGGAAGGCATGTTGGAAAAGTTGGAGCTCTGTCATATACATGTGATACTTGTAGACCCAAATATTGTTCACCAACATTGGAAATACATGTTCAAAATATGGGAGCTACTATATGGCCTATATACTGTATGTGTACTTAAAAAAGTGGGCTTCATATTTATGTCTGATAATCTGTAATCTGTATACATATGCCTTTTAATGAGTTACGCAGTACCTTCACATACATGTACTTGACCTTGAGAGGGAATTTGCACTCAAATCTAGTATTGAAAAAAAAACTTGCATGCAAGTAGATTTCCAAACAAGATATGTTTGTGAAACACTGATGCCCCAGTATGGCAACATAGTGAAGATTGAGCTTCTCTTAAATGCAAATTTAATATATTGATACCCAAAGTAGGGTCTCCTAACTGGAAATACAATTGTGAAACATGAAAACCCTATCACCATCTGTTCCCAATTTATGGTCAGGCAAAAGTTTTTTCATAAGTACAGAAATCTTCAAGATCAAGGTCATAAGCTCAAAGTTATTGGTATTGAATGAAAGGTCTTGCTACAAAAAATACATATGGGAAGTAAAAAAGCCCTAGCCCTTACTCTTCAAAAGTTATTTCCAAGGTTAATGTTTTTTCATAAGTCCTGGAATGTCAAGGTCAAAAGGTCAAGGTTTTGGTATCCAATAAAAGGACTTGCCACAGAAAATACATATGTAAAGTATGGAAGGCTTGGAAGCCTTAGCCCTATTACCATTTATAAGTTATTGATAAGGTTAAAGTTTTTTCACAAGTCCGGAAATCTGAGATTTCCGGACTTGTGAAAAAACTTTAACCTTATCAATATCTCCAAGGTCAAAAGGTCAAAGTTATTGGTATCCAATAAATGATTCTGCCACATGTGAAGTATTGAAGCTCTAGCCCTAACCGTTTAAAAATTTTGGTTACATTTTTTTTAAAAGTAAGTCAAACTCTGAGGTCAAGGTCAAAGGTCTAGGTATCAAATGATAGGTCTTGTCACAACGAATAAAAAACTAAAGTATAAAGCAATAGCTCGTACTCGAGAATATATTTTGTCAAGGTTTGTTTTTTTTAAAGTAGGTCAAACGCCAAGGTAAAGGTCAAAGCTCTTGGTACAGCACACAATTTAAGAACATAAAGAGACTTTATCAACGATCATTATTCTATTTAATTGTTTATAAAGTTTCAAATCCCACTTAAGTACTTTCTCTTCCTTTGCTATAATCAAACCAGGGGTCTTCTCAAAGGTCAAAGATCCAATACACTTAAAGATTACATGTGTGAAGTGTGAAAGCTCTACCCCTTGCAATTCAAAAGTTATTGCCAATGTTAAAGTTTTTTTAGGAAGTTTTGGGGTGTATAGTATTTGTTGTGTCCATCTGTCTGTTTGTCCACAAAAACTTTAACCTTGCCCATAACTTTGATTTGGTAGAGCCATGACTTTCATATTTCACATGTGTATTCCGACCTTTCTTTGGGTACCACCAAATGTGACCTTTTGACCTTGGAGTTTGACCCACTTTTACATGAAAATTTTTAACTTATACTTTGGCCATATTTTTTAACAGTAGATACCAGGACATTTATACTTCACATATGTATTTTTTTCAAAAAACCTTTCATTGGATACCAACAAACTTGACCCTTTGACCTTGTATATTACCGTATCTGTGAAAAAAACATAACCTTGGCTATAACTTCTGAACGGTAAAGGACAAGGCTTTCATACTTCATATATGTAATCCTTGTGAGAAGACCCTTCTTTGGATACCAAGCATTTTGACCCTTTGACATTAACCTTTAAGTTTGACCTACTTTAAGAAAGCAATCCTTGACGATAACTTTTAAAGGGTTAGGGCTGGTGCAGTGGTGCTTCCATACTTCACACATTTAATCCTTGTGACATGACCTTTCATTTGATAACAAGAACTTTGACCTTGGAGTTTGACCTACTTTTAAAAATTTTCAACCTTGGCTATAACTTCTGAATGGTTAGGGCTAGGGCTTCCATACTCTACATAAGTATCCTATGTGGAAAGACCTTTCATTGGATATCAATTACCTTGACCTTGGAGATATTTGTACTTATTGAAAGTACTTTAACATTGGACTACTTTCAAATTCACAATTGTTTTCCAGTGAGAATACCCTACTTTTGGTACCAATTAATTAAATTTGCATTTAAGAAAAGTTTAATCTTTGCTATTTTTTTCATTAGTATGTAAATCTTCAAGGTCAAAAGGTCAAGGTTGGTGGTATCGAATGAAAGGTCTAAATACAAAGAATACATATGTGAAATATGAAAGTCATAGCTCCACTAATAAAATCAAAAGGTATGGGCAAGGTTAAAGCTTTTGCAGATAAACAGACAGATAGATGGACATGACAAAAACTATATACCCTCAAAACTTCATTTATGGGGGCATAAAAGTATAAGCACAAAACAAGACTAAGTTATTAATTTATTATATTGTTTCTGGCATTAATTTTTTTTAATTCACACAAGAGAGAAATGAAATATCTCTAAATTCCAGTCTTATCAGTGTCCTGTTTGTGTGGGATTTTTACCTGCCATTACATTTGTACATACTCTGCATTGTTAATCTTGAAATGTCTAATAACTGGACTATGCTCTCTCAAATTAGATAAACCATCAAGTCAAAAGCTTATAGGCTCAGTGTTGTGGAACTAATAGTACAGAATTAAATGATAGCAAAAGGTCTAACAGTCTATAAATCCATCTCAATATAAACAATTCTTTCTGCCTCTTCAGATCCTTTTCTCTCCAACAATTTTTTTTTTCAAAGTGGGTTATGACATCATTCATAGGAAGAACTGAAATATAAAAATATCATTATACCACCTGATTCATGATGAATTAAATAACACATAACAAGAGGCCCATGGACCACAATGCTCACCTAGGTTACTTGGTTCTAGTGTTCCACAGAATTTAAAAAAATGTTCCTTTTTTCACCTTAGCATAAACATTTGTAATGAGGTTTACTTAATCTTAATAACATGTCCTACTGTCCTTCCATCACACTTTGAACTTCATATGCTGATACATATATTTTATTAAATGAGTTTCTTATTTCTGACCTTGACCTTAATTTTTGTTAAATTATGTTAAGTTCGGTTTCAAGAGTTGTTTCAGATATTTTTATCAAACCTTATATATGTGCAGATACATATTGATGGGATCTATTCAACTTCATAATCATTATTTTACTTGACCTTTCTTTTGACCTTGACCTTTCTTTAAATTAGTGAGTAAAGCTTAGTTTTAAAGAAACTATTCAAGAGACTTTGATTAATCTTAATATGCAAAAACTATAAACATTGATAAGAGCTATTTAGTTGCATGAACATTCATCATGATATTTTAATAAAAAATTATATGCTAAACATATTGAATAGCATTTACAAACTGCAACAAAAAATCTGCCCCTGTGCTAAATAATTAATTCTTTCTAACCATTACTGTCCTCTGTACCTTTGTCATCCACCATTATTTGATGGAAAATCTTCTTCTTTCTTTACAACACAGTTTTCTTTCTTTAAAATCTGCACCCCTTTAAAAATCAAGACTCTTTGTTGCTCCTGAAATTAAATGAGCAAATAATTCTTTAAAAACTAGAGCATAATTTGTATTTCTCATGGTGATAGATGATTGAGTAAAAAATGTAGAAATTCTCAAATTTAGAATCTATTATAATCTTACTCTTAAAAGCTGTGAATTTGAAGAACACCCAGAGGCGTTAGATCCGCTCGCATACTTGCTACACTAACATCTCGTAACATCTCACAGAGGGTCAAGTCAGAGGTCAGATTCTATCATCCAATCAAACTGTCGCCTGCAAAATCATTGAATATTTGTTGAAAGGAATAAGTCTACAGTTGTTCCGAATTTGACCTTAGATGTGACCCTCGATGGGATATTATTAGATGTTAGAGTAGCAAGTATGCGAGCAGATCTAACATTTAACTTTATTAGTTTGACCCAGAGGTGAACAAACTTACTGTAAAATCACATATTTTCGTGGGTTCAAACTTTCATGGTTTGAGGAAAAAATTTGGTTCCTGGGAATTTGATTTTGTGGCTGAAGAATTGTTGAGTAGTTTTATATGTAACACTTTACATTTCGTGGAGGACATGAATTTGTGGGTCTCTCCACACCTCCAAAACAACAAAAATTAACCCCCCATGAAAATTTATGATTTTACAGTAAATGTGCATGTTCATACCCCTTTAAAATAAATGGAAAAGTCTGTCTTTTACCTGGAACTTTTTTTACCATCCCACAGCAGCTCCTTTCTTCAACTTGCATAATCTGCAACATAACAGTTATTTCATAAAAATTGTTTTCATCAATCATAGATAAAATCAGCCAATCAAAACAATTTATCAATAGTCAGACTTTTAACTTAAAGTTTTTTGTTTGTTTTTATGTTGTTTAATGTCCCTCTCAAGAATTTTTTCATTCATATGGAGATGCCATCATTTGCTGGTGGAGAGCTTTAAATTTATTCAATACTCAGCAAATATAGCCATTGAGCAGTGAGGGACCTTATTTGTGCCAGCACATACTGTGACACAGGACCTCGGTTTATACCGTTTCATCTGAATGTAGTAGTCCTGGAAGTGCTAGCCTCGGATTGCCATGCTACCTCTGATCACATGGTATATATGTCATGCACCTGCTGTTACGTGTACCTATCATCGCACACTTTTTCTGTTACCGGGTGCAGAGTACAGACAAATCTTTTCAGCTCCATCAATATTGTGCATTGTATATAGGGCTAATTGTAATCGGCGCGTCGGCGCGCTCGCGCAACAGATTTTGTATATAAAATTTATCGCTTATGCAATATTTGTCAGCATCGGGCTCGATATTCTATACTAATCAAAGTACTGAAAGTACCGATAGGAGTTGATTTTGACGATTTTCAATAAATTTAATGTTTGATACTTTTTTCACAACTTTTTCAAATTATGTTCATTTATGCTTCATAAGAAAGATGAAAGAATTACGCAAGTGAGTTAAGGCTACATATGGAGGTTTATATGCAAAATATCTAATTAAATTCCATAATTGCTCTACCTTCCGCACAGAACATGTTAAGTCTTGTTTTCTAATACATTCTTGGTACCCACGATAAGCGATTACCAGTACACATTATGACGTCATATTATGACGTCATCGACCTCTACTACACAAGTTTATAAGAAACATCAACAAAATCGCCTCGGCGCAAGGGCATACCTTACTTTGTTTAACAGAAACAAGGCCTAAATAGACGCAGGATATTCAAAGGAATTAAGATATTGCTGCACAAATGTCGGCACTGCAATTGTTTGGTTACTATTCGTGCAGTTTTAAGTTTAAATAGGGGAAAAATTCACAGTCCAGTGTACGTTTCCTAAAATTTTTATCGATTGAGAAAGTGCATAGGATTTGTGCAGCAATTTTATTAATTTTAAGAACATTCTCCTTAATATTATACATGGTTTATTTTAAATTAGATAGGATATGCCCTTGCGCCGACGTTATTTTGTTGATGTGATTCATTAACTTGAATTGGAGAGAACAATGACGTCATAATATGACGTCATAATGTGCACTTGCATTAATAAACTGTGGGTACTAAGTATGTATAAGAAAATCTATTTGAACTTTCTCTGTACACAAAATATACGATTTATGAATTTTTATTAGCTCATTTGCATAGAAATATCCAATTTTAGCCTTAACTCACTTGCGTAAATGAAAAAAGATTCTGCAGAGTCAAAAAGGTAAGGTTGTTTTGATCACCATAACCTTAGAATAATATGCCAAAAAAGTAAGACTTTTCCTTTGTTCTATTATTTTCAATAAATTTTAAAGTATTTTCTGATCTAAAGTGTGTTTAAAAGGGCTATTAATAGCAAAACCATTTCTGTAACTAAAGTTGCTCCCCATCCTCTAATAAAGACAAGTCAATCTTTAGTAGTATTATTTTTAAAAGTAACAAGGCATCTTGTTCAAACACTTATACCAATGTATGGTAGCTTATTGCCATGAAAATCAAGTCTTTTAAGGTTAAACTCTAGAGTATAGGGTCATAATGTAATACTGGTAATTTTAATTTGTTACATTGGCATCGGAAGCAAATTGAAAGAGGGGGGGGGGGGGTAAGTGAAAGAAAAAAAAATAAATTTCGAACCTGAAAGATCTTAGCAAGCAACCCCCCCGCCCCCCCCCCCCCCCCCCCCCCCCCCCAAAAAAAAAAAAAAAAAAAAAAACGTAAAATGTGTCTATTGTCCAAACAAGAATATCCTATTTCGTGAGGGGGGGGGGGGACTTCTTTTAGTACCAATTTTTTTCTTTCAAACATTACCACTTACACTATCACTTACCCTTCTTCTAGGACTACACTGCCTTGCCTGATGAGAGTTAGGGGAGTGGGGACTAAATGAACCTACACCCCAATGTTGAATACATATGATGTCCATCTTTATAAGCCCCCCCCCCCCCCCCCCCACCCCCACCCCCCGATTCCAATGCCTATGTGTTATGCAAAAAGTTGATTTATAAAAACAAAAGCACTCAATGTTTTTTTTTTATGCTATAGTTAAAGTTTGGAGATATAACTATTAATATATAATATGTATGTAGAGAGAGAGAGAAAAGAGCGAATAGGTCAACTGAAAAAATGCAGTAATTTTCAGATTACACTTGCACAAATCGTGGTTAGACATACATGGATCAAAGGGGATCCGGATCCCTGGAAAATTCTATTTTTTTAAATTAACATAGTAAAATTACTAAAGCTATTTCTCATATCCTTTTCCCCTTCCGATCTGAGCCACCACCTCCTAAAGAAAATTTTCTGGATCCACCTAACCAAAAAAATACAATCGGGCTCGGGGTGTCGACTTGAATATAGCCGATAATGCTTAAATAATAAATAAAATCGCTGTCATTTGAGTGTTTTAATGCAGGGAGAAAATGCTTGTGTGATATTGGGATGAGATGGACGCGCTGGCGCGCCGACGCGCAGACGCGCCGATTACAATTAGCCGTATATAGTAAATTACATATGAAGGACTGGTCTCCATGTCCCACAGTGGGAACCCACGACATAAGGATCAACTCTTAACTTTGCAACTTTAGAGCAGACAGTCTAATATGGGCAACTCAACTGACACAAGTCGCAATGTAAATAACAATAGATCTCAATGTAAATAACTTACTTCAGAGAAAATTCAAGTTAAAACTGTAAAGTACAATTAAGCTATTAAAAAACTATTACAAATATCTGTTAGTAAATATATACACTATTTCATTCAATTTAACGCCACTTTATCTAGATTTGGAACATAAATTCACAATGCAATGGCATGCATTGATGCAATCTCAATCTCCTATACAAAAGTACAGAGATAATTCGAACTAGTTCTTCCGAAGCTGTCGTTTAATAACAGCATACTGACAGCTGATTTCTGAGACATTTCCTTTATCGAATGAATGGAATTCACTTCCTTGTACATTAATATAACAAAATCATCTTTACTTACCGGCAAACCGCCTGCCTTTCACTGGCGCCGTACTCAGGGAAGCACATGGTCTTAAACCACGTGATTGTCTTCGGCAGACAAACGTTTACTTTTTCAAGCGTCCAAATAATAATAATCTTTCCCAAAGAAAATCTGACAAGATTATAATTGTTCAGTACATCAAAATCACACAAACGTTTGATTTCAAGCGTCTAAATAATAATAATGTTGCAACTTTTTTGGTCGCGATTATTACTGTTGGAGAGACAGATTATAATTGTATGATCGATGTGGAATATAATTATTATAAATTTGAAGCGAAATAAAAATAATGTGTTCGCTCGGACAAACAAGATTATAATTGTTAAAAGTAAGAATAATTATTATAATTTTGAGGTGAAATGAAAATAATGTTTTAAAACATCGACTGACAAGATTATAATCATGAGGCGAAAAAATATAATAATGTGTCCACATTGACTGGCAAGATTATTATTGTGAAGTGAATCATTATAATTGTAGGACAAAATAAAAATAATGTGTACACATTTAACAGACAAGATTATAATTGTTGTAGGAAAATAATAATAATGTTGTAAAAAGCAAGTTTGGATGAGATAATTATTTTTGGTATAGATATATAGGAAAATATAATAATAATGTGGGGGTACCCTACGGCTTTCCATACTTTCTGAGAACTCTTTATCAGGAAATTTACATGCCAGTAACATAAGAATCATATCGTGGTCATACCCATCATTTTTCATCGTAAACGATAACATGGAGGCAGTTCTCTTTGAAAAAAAATATGTTAAATTGTTCTTTAATATTTCACATTCTTAAGGCCTAAATAAATGATATCTAATAATGAGATCTCTTAGATAAAGAGTGAGAGCCACTTAAAGCGTTTCTGGCCCTGAGAATTTCTTTAAAAAAATGTATACATTAAACATGACGTGATTTTCCCTCAAGTCAATGCATTATGACGTCAAAAAATACGTAATTTTTCCCATATCCTGTAAATTCGTTTGAAATAACCTAAAGGTGAACCATTTTTTTCATTATTTCATATAGAGCACAACCTCTGATCTAAAAGATACATTTACATTAAAAAAGATCTGTTTCTGAAGATTAAAAAGAAACATGTTTTAATTTTGGAATATTGGGCTGTGCTCATATCTTAATTCTTTGCTGAAGGTAGTCAAATACGCGTGTTTTTTTTTTTTTTTGCAAAATTCAAGAACATTGCATTAGATCAAAACCTATATTCTAATACTTCTTGTACGTAGATTCTCGAAATAATTCTTCAGGAACAGAAAGCGCTAAGTCTCTATTTTGATATATGAAATGGGAAAGAAAGTGATAGTTTATTAATTGATATTTGGAGAGGAACCATTTTAGGCATAACAAGTACCTAGTTCTTCCCTTAAGTATTGCAAGGTAAAGGTAAAAGGTATATTCTTTTGTTTCCGTGAATATTGTATTTACCATATTTGCCGTATATTTTGCAAACTGTCTGGCCTCATGGTGATAAACAAGCTTTCCTCCCCTTGACTGGGCACTCAAAAATTCCAGTAATATCTGTTGAATATAGATATTTAAAAATCCGACAGCGTAAGATTAAAATCTCTTTTCATCGAAAGAAGAAAAAATATCAATTTCAAAAATTAAATGCACAGTACCAGGTCGGGGTTTCGTCCAACAGGTATGCAGAAGATAGGATGAAAATTTCCAACATTTTTTGTAAACTGCAGCAAATGGTTTTTGTCCTTACCATTGAAGTATATAATTAATAAACGTGTAAATAAAAGACACCTCTAAAATGATTATCTATGATGATTGATTCATTGCATTTTGCTTTACTTCTCATTAGAAAATTATTCATTCACATAGAGACATTCTTATGATAACTAAGATTCCAATAAAAAAAAAATAATTGTTTAAATTAATCGATCATGATATCGAAGAACTTTTTTTCGTGTTCATACCTCTACAGATTCAAATACTGGGGAATCATCAATATCAATGTTATTGATGGCCGTAAAATCTGTGGGTTTTCCATCCGAAATGAGAATTATTCTCGGACGAACGTGAAATTCCCCAAACCTTCGTGTATACCCTGTCGATGGAATTGAACGTTGTAGCAAAGTTTTGATTAGTGAATTACTTTCACAATTAAAATATTCGTATATTAGAATAAGTAAATATCTTCTAAACAAATCAAATAAACTGTCTTGCATACATGCATATATATCTTCGACTATAGCGTCTGTTTATAAGTACATGTATATATAATAAACAAGAGGCCCATGGGCCACATCGCTCATCTGAGCACTGTGGCTAGGAAAAAGTAGAAATTGATGTATTATTGAATAGTTTAAATCCAAAAAGTAGTCCCATGACCAATCATGGCTTTGCTATTCTTGATAAGATGATTTTTAAAGAATTTTCCTATACATGTCTATGTAAAACTTTGATTGGCCATTGTGGCCCCGCCCTACCACCGGGGGTCATGATTTGAAGAAACTTGAATCTTCACTACCTGAGGATGCTTCCATAAAAATATGATCAAATATGGCTTTGTTATTCTTGAGAAGAAGATTATTAAAGAATTTTCCTATATATTTCTACGTTAAACTTTGGTAGGCCATTGTGGCCCCGCCCTACCCTCGGGGGTCATGATTTGAACAAACTTGAATCTACACCACACGAGGATGCTTCCATATAAATATGATCAACTATGGCTTTGTTATTCTTGAGACGAAGATTTTTAAAGAATTTTCCTATATATCTTTATGTAAAACTTTGGTCGGCAATTGTGCCCCCGCGCTACCCCCAGGGGTCATGATTTGAACAAACTTGAATCTACACTACCTGAGGATGATTCCAAATAAATATAATCAATTATGACTTTGTTATTCTTGAGAAGAAGGTTTTTAAAGAATTTTCCTATATATTTTTATATAAAACTTTGGTCGGCCATTTTGGCTCCGCCCAACCCCCGGGGGTTATGATTTGAACAAACTTGAATCTACTTAACATGAGGATGCTTCCAAATAAATATGATCAATTATGGCTTTGTTATACTTAAGAAAAAGATTTTTAAAGAATTTTCCTATATATTCCCATGTAAAACTTTGGTCGGCCATTGTGGCCCCGCTCTACCCCCGGGGGTTATGATTTGAACATACTTGAATTTACGCTACCTGAGGATGTTTCCCCATAAGTTTCATCTTTGAGAAGAGGATTTTTAAAACATACTACCAATTTTTCATTAATTCCCAATTTTCTCCCCTTGGATGACGGCGTGGCCGTTCATTTAAACAAACTTGAATTCCCTTCCCAAGGATGCTTTGTGGCTAGTTTAGTTGAAATTGGCCCAGCGGTTCTTGAGAAGAAGTCGAAAATGTGAAAAGTTTACAACGACGACGACAACAACGACGACGACGACAGACAACGGACAAATTGTGATCAGAAAAGCTCACTTGAGCCTTTGGCTGAGGTGAGCTAATAAAAAAACAAGAAAATTAACAAACAAAGATGAATATAAAAAAATCTATAGAAATAAATCACCATTTCCATGTACATGTAGTAAGCATCCTGTAGATAGAATAAATGCCGCGGTTAGCGGGCTTGGTCCACCATATTCGACGTCATCTGAAAAAAATAAAACGTCGGTGAATGATGCGTTAACCTTATGAATGTTTTATTTTAAACTTAAACAGGATCACCAACTTAATTTTTGCTGTAAACTTTAAAGGTTTTCATTCAGTTATAAAAATAAAGACAACTGTCATTTAAAGGGATACATTGAGTCCACATTAAAACAAGAGGCCCATGGGCCTTATAGGTCACCTGAGTAACCCGAAACAACTTTCCAACAATTGAATTTGATTCGTGTTTTAAACCAGAGGCCATGAAATTCACAATTTTGAACGAGGCACCATTGCTTATCATAATTATACACTTAGCATGCTTACTTTGGTTACTTAATATACACAGGTAGATCAGAATAATAAAGAGAAAATGCATGTCCACTTTGTAACCAGTTGTGCACCCCATCCCACAGGAACCACTGACCCTGGGGCAACATATTTCAAAAGTTTGGAAATTTTATCATGAATTTTAGTTCATCATAAATTGTTGATTATTACCAAAGTGCAAATTTCAAAGCATTAATTTATTTTCAGACTATTTACCCTCCCCCTCCAAATACCTTTGACCCAGGGGCCCTGAATTTAATCAGTTTTTAAGAAACAGCTTTCTTCATCATAACTATGTACTTAGATCAGTAGCATGATAATACCCAGGAGCAAAGGAAAAGAATTTCAAAGAATTCATGCATTTTCATTATATAAACATTAGAGTCCCACCCTAACACAAGACGCCCTGACCCAGGGGCCCTGAGATTCAAAAAATCTCAAAAAGGCATCCTTCTTCCTCATAAGTATGTACATAGTTCATTGGTTTAATATCCAGGCGCAGAAAAAAAGATTTTCAAAGAAATAATTCATTTTCACTATAAATTCTTTATAGCCCCGCCTTAGCACTAGAACCTCTGACCCTTGGGCCATAAAATTCACTATGAATTTTGAAAGAGGCAGTCTTATATAACATAACTATGCACTTGGTTAGGTTATTGAAAGCCACTGAGAAGAGAAGAAGAATTTCTAAGAATTTATATATTTTCACCATTTAATCTATAAAGCCCCCCTCCCGAGCACTAGAACCCCTGACCCTGTGGTCATGAAATTTACAATTTTGGAAGAGACAGCCTTATTCAGCATAACTATGCACTTGGTTAGTGTATTCAATGCCCATGAGCAGAGAGGAAGAATTTTAAAGAATTTGTGCATTTTCACTATATAATCTATATAGCCCCGCCCTAGCACTAGAACCCGTAACCCTCGGGTCATGAGATTCACAATTTTGAAAGAGGCAGCCATATTCAACTTAACTATGTATTTGGTTAGGTTATTTGATGCCCAGGAGCAGAAAAGAAGAATTTCAAAGAAATAATTCATTTTCACTATACAATCTATTTATTCCCGCCCTAGCACTAGAACCCCTGACCCTGGGGCCATGAATTTCATAATTTTGGTAGAGGACTCACTGCTAATTACAATCATACCAACAGTTTGACTGCTTGATGCCCAGGAGTAAAGAAGATTTTCAATGATTGCACTAATTTTAGTGGTTTTGGCCCCACCCCCCAGGACCCAGGGAGACAGGGACCTTGAAATTCCTAATTTTTGTTTTCCTTCACCCACAGATGCTATATGCCGAAATTGGTTGAAATTGGTTCAGTGGTTTCAAAGAAGAACCTGTAAGTGTTCAAATGTTGACGCACGACACACGTCGCACGACGACGAACGAAAACGGATAGCAATAGGTCACCTGAGTTTACTCAAGTGACCTAAAATGTTTACTGATGATATGTATCAGATCAGTATCTTTTACCTAGGCAATGTTTCATGTCGGAGTACTGGTTTGAGTAATAACGCTGGAATTTAGTGTTTCTTCCACATATTATAACTGCTACATTTTCGTCAAAGTCTGGATGGTTTGCATACTCTAAAAAAATTAAATTACATATTATCAACGTTTTCCCATGATTTTTCTCAGAGCCAAAGAAACAAGAAATTTTAAAGAGCAAAGTATATTCAATCGCTTTGAAAGAGCTGTATAAAAAAACATCCAGCTAACAATTTTTGATTTATATCGGTCATCTTCATGAAGTTATTTATATTTGTGTTATTCCTATGTCATGTATCTCTCTCGAGTGTTTCTATATCAATGTACACTTTTTCACAAACACTAGAAAAAGTATATTTTAAAGGAACTTACCATCAATAATTGTACAAAATACTTCTTTTAATTGATCGAACCCCTCCTTCCCAAGACTTGAAGATGTGTCCAAAATAAAAATATTGCTTGGGCCTTTTCCATGTTGATGAATTAATTCAAAATCTAGAAATGTATTACAATTAATCAAAAAAAAAAAACCAAAACAAAACAAAACAAAAAACAAAAAAACAGAACAAAATACGAGTTATTAATGTTCATGTGAGATCAATGTTTTGTAGATTTTTTCGTTCACCCCTATCCACGGGACGGGTTTACATCCCAGTCACGACCAATAAACTATAATTTGTAAACATGTTTTTTATCGGATTTATTGTAAGTACAAGTTACCCACAATATAACGTCATCATGGCCCCTAAATTGATTGTCTACAAACGTTCTAATTGATCTATTCTTATAGTTTAAAAGCATTTCATTAATTATTTAAAAGAGACCTTAAATCGAACAATGGTCTCATTTTTAAAACTTTCTTATGCGTTATTTTTGTCCTTTTCAACATTTTTATTTCATGGATATAGGTATGATAAGAAATTCAATGTTACTATTGATTTTTTTTATAATAATGATTGTATACTATAAGTGCATATATAGCTAATCTATTCCTAACTCACCTTTCAAACACACTCCTACATACATGCATCTACTGCATGGCGTCTTTTGACGCTTAACAACCTAGATGAGCTAAAATGATGATTAGGATCATAGCTAGAGTATTACATATGTACTTACTTTTCTGAGCTTCGAATTGGGCTTGTTCATGCCAAAATTCCTGCGCTCTTTTAAACTCGAGGGACATCTACACCATATTAGATACATAAAGATGTATTATCTTTATTACTGCTGATTACGTTTTTATTTGTGAAATATAAATTAGTTTATAATGCATAATACATCTTTTAAATTTAATCCAAAATAATTATTCTCCTAAATATTTTAGTTAATAGCGTACAGAAAATGTTAAAATGGCCCTATTGTCACCAGATGCCTGACATCAAACTAAAACATATTTGCCTCAAAAGCTATATATATATATGAACTTATCTTTAAAATAGCTGCGTCTTATTCATCTACTCAATAATCTAATACAAAATGTTTAAATTGAAAAGAATTTTTGATACAATGCAAATACATTGTCAGGTTAAAATAAATGTGAACAATTGTCCAAGCAATAATGTAATATTCTTTTGAAAAAATATAAATTAAAATAAAATATCAATCTCACACTGAAAGAATTTACTTAGCCTTTGCACTGTTTACTCAATATATCCAATTTCCTTGTTCCTATTTCCTTGTTTTGATTAATTATATATGCTAGATATATGATGCTTGATGGTTTAGATATTTTCTTTTCAGGAAAATATATGTAATAATTAGTTTGCAAGAGTTATATAAATAAACTCGATATATTGATAGCTTGTTCTAAATAAAACCTATTAAGAGTTTTATTTCAAGAGGCAAAAAACACAATAATAAAAAAGATAAGTTTTTTTCCTGCAAAAAAGAACTTTCAGCGTACCCTACAATAACCAGTCAGTCAGTCCGTCTGTACCTCCTATATCGCGATATCCGAAATACTTTACCAATGCAGTACTAGTATATCGCAGATTAACAGTGTGTACAATAACATACGGCCAATTTTGCTGGCATTAGGTTAAAGTTAACACAAATTTTCATGTATATCCCTGAAGTGAATACACCTTCTTTATTACCTCTGTCCAATGTGGTTCAGTTTAATCGAAGAGTTGGTGAGGGTGAAAGTAAAAATGGTTCACTTTATAACAATAGAAGAGGAAAAATTGACGTCTTGTGGCAATCACAAGGCTCTGAAAACATTTTTCTAAAAAACCGTGCCATATTTAGTAAATGTCAAATGTATAGTTGCATACATGCATTGAAAAAATTGATAAGTTAGTTATTTAGTAAGTTTTTTTTCAAAAATGAAATACAGATTTTTTTATTACTTAATTTTTTTTTTCATTTTTTTGTTCGTTAATTCTGATAATTTAACAAGGTCATCGATTTGATAATGATAATACAAAAAAATTTTATATAATGTAAAATTGGAGATAAAAACACTGACTGATGAAGGAATCGTGAACAGGACAAATACATAGGTAACTGATTACATTAGAGGTGGGGTCAGGCGCTTAGAAGGAGTAAGCTACACCTCTATAAGACATACCAGCAGGAAAAAAGTATGTTTTGAATTAATATACTTCTAATGTTAAAGTTTTGATATTCTTAAACTTCAAAAAGTTTTCTAATCCATATTCGATATACACCACTTCTTGAATATATTGTAGTTTAACTTAACTAAATCATTTAGTTACTGATAGCCGTCTTCCCTGGAGACGCAAACGACAAACGACAAACGCATACACATACAAAAACCAATTACGATGAAATGTATTTTTTATTTACTAGTTTTTAACAATTTTGACTTCTGATTCCTCTCTTGTCGTCAAGTTTATTTGTATACATTTCGCCATGACTACCCTGTATCTAAAATAAAACATTATATCTATTTGTTTTTTGATTTTAAAATTTCAAGTCGTTATCTATTGTTTTTAATTCTTTTGTTTTGTTTTTGTATTTTTTACAACGAACTTTTCACTTACGTATTTTCTTTGATTGTGACAATAACAGTAGAATTAGGATTTCGTTTATAACTTCTATGAATTTTATCATTCATTTTTCTTGGATACGGGTTCCATTGGCCTTGTTTGTCTTTCCATAGCCATTGATCTGGTACAGAAAAAGTTAATGAATCTAACATCTCATCAGCTTCTACATCAGTTAATTTGTCTTCAAATCTGTCGTTTTTGAAATATTTCCCTTTAGGCATTGTCAAGGGTAAAAGTCTGGCATTGGAATTTTTGCAAATCTTGCTGGATTTAATATCAACATCATTTTCAGATGCACAAGCTGCTATGTGAAACGAAAAGAAATCTCAATTATAATTTTTTCAAAAGAAAAAATGTGTTGGTTTAATTTAAAGAAATGTACAACATCATGAACTAAGGTAAGAATTTTTTTTAGAAACGCACCTTTTGAAGGAGAACTTTCAGATTGTTCAACAGATGACTCACTAAGTTCCGCCTTTCTGATTTGTTCTTGGAGATACTCAACAGCTTCCGCTGAGAATGGATCGCTGTTTAAATACTGGTACTTAATAATTATGATTTTATACAAGAACATAAATTATGAATGATAGATTAAATAGCTACTCAAATTATAATTGTGAATCCTGAGTTGGAAAAGTTTTAGCGTAATAAATCAATTTTGGATCTTTCCCAAATAAATTAAGAAAGTATAACTTGTGAAGCTGTTACTAGAAATTAGCAAAATCAGTTAATACAATGGGCCTTTATCTGAATACAACTGAACATGGCGGAATAATATGTAATGCATTAGGGATGGATATTTACCAGACCCGTAGATCGAATCTCCCACGAAATCCAAATCTGTTTTCTGTTGTTTGCCCGTTTTGCCATCGCACCTGTTAGAGAACATAATTGTTATTTGTGTCTATTTATGAAAATTGAGTAAGAATTGAAACTTGTCAGACATTCATCATTTGTCATGTGAAATGGATGGATCCGACTTTGACAGAACAAATGCAGTAAACCCGTGTTTTTGAAAGTTCAAGTTCATTTACCTGTTCAGTATAATAAATATGAATTTTAAACTTTTAAAAAATTAACCATAATTATAATTTGGATAAAGTCCAAATGTTATTTTCAAAAATACATCTGTGACAGAAAAGAGTAAACTATTAACAAAGCTATAAACCAATTTTTATTCGCGTGAGAGGAATTTTCGTGAACTTCGCGACAGCCTCGTCACCGCGAATAATTTTTCACCGCGAACCGGAATCCGCGAATCTCGTTTATTTACAACAGATCTAAAATGGCCTGATCGCGAAAATTATTTGTCGCCAACTAGTTCCCCCCTTGTAAATCGCGAAATAAAGTCGTTGCGAATAAAAGTTGGTTTACATTATCATGAACGCACAAGGACGATTCCATTGTGTTTACGTCTGTAAACTGATCCTATACTCCCGGTACTCTTTTCCTGGTCTCTCCAATCCCAGTCTGGGCCTAGTTAAAATTCACATTATTATAAAAGATTTCCTAACAATCAGCTATTGTGAGACTGATGAATGCCTTAAAATGCATTATATATACACAGTTTTATTTCCTAGAGAAGTTCTGGCACTACTGCTGGTGCAGTGTGATATTTTCAGACAACCTTATCCTAGCCGCATATAGTAGACATTATGTATTACATTTTATGCTTTTTAGAAACTAGTCATTTTATCATTGTTACCTTTTTTGACGAGAGAACCAACAGCAATAGGTTCTTTGTTCAAAATTCTAGGTTCGTTACATAAAGTTACATCATATTTATCTATTATAGGTCCGTATCTGTATGGGTATCTCGAGCCAGTGTCCCATTCTACATATAAGAAGCCAACTGAAAGAGAACATCGGTAATCTCTTAAAATAGGTATATTTTGATATTGTCAGAGAGAAAGATCTTTTGGAAAGTAATTTATAATCATAAAATCACAGTTTGACATTGTTAAAAAATGGATGATCATAAAGATATATTTTATGAAAATGCCCATAGAAGTGCAGAATCAGTTTTGCTATTAATGATTTTCTACACTTACACTTTTACGTGTAAATGGTATAATACAAACGAGTTCATACCTCAAGTCTTTTAATTATTTTAATTCTGTTGTTTATGTTAATTCATGTGCGTTTTTAAACATAAACAAGAGGCCCACGGGCCTTATAGGTCACCTGAGTATTGTGCAACAACTTTCCAACAATTAAATTTGATTTGTGTTTTAAACCAGAGGCCATGAAATTCGCAATTCACAATTTTGAAAGAGACACCATTGCTTATCATAATTATAGACTTAGCATGCTTACTCTACTTACTTAATACCCAGAGGTAGATCAGAGTAACATTTTAAGAGAAAATGCACTTCCACTTTATAACCAGTTGTGCACCTCATCCCAAATTAACCACTGACCCTGGGGCCACATATTTCAAAATTTTGCAAAAATCAAGGCATTAATTTATTTTCAGACTATGTAACCCCCCCACCCAGGGAGGGGTGCATAAAAAATAACCATTTTCTAGATGCACCTTTCTTAATCATAAATATATATACTTGGATCATTGGCATAAAACCCAGGAGCAAAGGAAAGATTTTCAAAGAATTAATGTATTTTCACTATATAATCAATAGAACCCCGCCCTAACACCAGAACCCATGACCTTGGGGCCATAAAATACACAATTGTGAAAGAGGCACTCTTGCTTATCATAACTATGTACTTAGTTAGTTTATTTAATACCCAGGGGCAAAGAAGATTTTCAAAGAATTAATGCATTTTCACTATATGATCAATAGAGCCCCGCCCTAACACCAGAACCCATGACCCTGGGGCCATAAAATTCACAATTTTGGAAGAGGCACTCTTGCTCATCATAACTATGTGCTTGGTTAGATTACTTAATACCCAGGAGCAGAGAAGAAGATTTTCCAAGAAATCATGCATTTTCATTATATAATCTATATAGCCCTGCCCTAGCACTAGAACTCCTGACCCTGGGGCCATGAATTTCACAATTTGGTGGAGAACTCAATGCTCATAACATTCATGCCAACAGTTTGCCTGCTTGATGTCCAGGAGTAAAGAAGAAGATTTTTAAAGATTGCAATAATTTTAGTGGTTTTGGCCCCAGGGGGGCGGGGACCATAAAATTAATAATTTTTGTTTCCCTTTACCCATAGATGCTTTGTGCCAAATTTGGTTGAAATTGGTTCAGTGGTTTCAGAGAAAAAGCTGAAAATGTTCAAATGTTAACACACGACGCACGACACACGACGACGGACGAAAACGGATAGCAATAGGTCACCTGAGTTACTCAGGTAACCTAAAAATGAGATTTACTTTTTTCTGAATGTCCAATAACCGTTCCTGGCCCATTTTTATCCTGATTATTATATTTCCAATCACGTCCACGTTTTACTCTACTCCCCAAAGGAAGCATTCCTGGATCTCTTTCTTGGAATATGTAATTCATTTCATCATCAAGTTCTGTACATATATCATCCCACGATTTATAAAGTGACTTCTTTGAGCATATTTCGACTATATCTTTCTAAAAATGTATTTATATTTCAGTCATTTAAAGAGTTTTAAGATGTATTTGAGTTTGAAATTAAAACAAGAGGCCCATGGACCACAACGCGTAACTGAGTAACATTGGCCAAGCTGTTCTCCACCAGATGCCCCCCTCCCCCCCTTGTAAAACCTATTGTAACAATTTCTAATTTACATTACCCAAAGATACTTCCTCAAAATTTTCAGCTTTTCTGGCCCTGTTGTTCATGAGTAGAGGATTTTTTCCAGTAACCCCATCCTATTTTTTGTTATTTCTTGACTATTTTCCCTTGTTAGTGTCTTTGTCTTTCATTTTAACAAGTTACACTCCCCTTCTTCTAACAATACTTTGTACCAAGTATGGTTAAAATTGGCCAAGTGGTTCTTGAGAAGAAGTTAAAAATGTGAAAAGTTTACATACGGACGATCGACAACAGCTGATCAAAAACTCACTTAAATTTTCAGCGCAGGTGAGCTACAAAAGAATGATGATCAGAAAAGGTCACTTGCTTTCACCTCAGATGAGCTAAAAGATGATTGATAGTACATATGATAAAGTTTGAAAGGTAACAATAATTCTTTTTTTAGTTATTTTTGTATAAGAATGATAAATATTTTATAAACATTTTACCTGATCAAGTTCTGAAAAGTCTCTTTCAGGGAATTTGCAAGCCAGCAATGTCAGAATCATTTCTCGATCAAAACCATCATTTTTCATTGTAAACGATAACACAGAAGCAGTTTTCTAGACCAAATTTTGATTAAAATAAATAAATATATTTGTAAACGTTTCAGAAAATAAAATTAATTCAAAGAAAACTTTCAAATTTATTTTGGCTTTTTAACTTACAATATTTTCAGAATACTTTGCGATCTGTCTTGCTTCCTCGGGATATACAATCTTCCCTCCCCTGGACTGAGCAGACATGAAATCTAGAGTTACCTACGAATAAATAGACAACATTACCTCTAATCACTTCAATTTGTGTCACGTATAATTAAATTTTAAAGGTATTTACAGAACATGAAAATATGTAAGCTTACGTAATGTTTCATAATCATACATAAAAATGAGTACCAGATCAAGGTTACTTCCCACAGGGATGCAAAAGATAGGATGTACATTTCCAATACCTCTCGTATAATCAAGCATCCGAGTCTTATCCTGAAAAAAAGTTCACAGAATGACAATTGACGATATATGAAAACCATATATATAATACAATATATACAATCAACAACGATGCTTCCTATTTTGTTTTATGGGCTTCTGATCTTGAATACTGCTCGTTATCGCCATATGTTTCATTATATGAACCATGAAATGTAAAGATAACGAACATTTTAAATGTCCATTTCAACAAATGATCAGCAGAACCGACGCAAAATTCTAATAATAGTGGTAGGATCAGCTGTCATTTGGAATTCAGCATCTCTTGTTCAGAAAATTAACTTCTCAAAGCAGAGAGAGAGAGAGAGAGAGAGAGAGAGAGAGAGAGAGAGAGAGAGAGAGAGAGAGAGAGTTTTACTGACTACTGAAAAATGCTATACCAGGTACATTTTGGGTCATTCTAAATGATTTAAGTACTTGTTGTAATTTTTATCCAAATCTGCAGATCACATGTGAGGCTCAACTTAAGTTGTAGGAAAAGGAACATGAATAATGGTTTGTGAAGCGATCTTTCTATGGCTTCAAATTGTTGTAAATATTAAGAAGTTGCCGAAATTTATGGTATGCGATGGATCAAAATTGAGAGAAAAGCCCTTGTTAGGTTGATAATTTGTCTGAATGGATTTCATGAAATATATGGAGATAACAAACAGTATTCAAGCTCAAAAATCCATAAAACAATACAAAATTAGAGCGGAGCAAACATGTATCTCCAAAACATCAGAGGTGTGATCAAGCGCCATGGAGGAATAAGCATTCCCTGCCGACCGGTCACACCAACCGTGTGCTCCTTGTCATGGTTTTGAAATAACAAAAAAATTCGTCAACAATTCAGTGTGTAAATAATGGCCTAAAAATTAGAATTTAAAAAGTCAGTCACATTTCACTTAATGAGAAATTGTATTTCCTGACAAGGTCATTGTTTCAAGAAAAGAACTTAAGAAATGATGACTATAAACGAGACTGTTGATATTCGTTTCAGCCATCTGATTGTCAATAATTCACCTCAGTATTATAAAGACTACCTCTTCGGTTTCATACGCCGATGAATCTTCAACTTCATCAGTAGCACTTAAATCAGTTGGTCTACCGTCCGAAATAAGTATTATTCTTGGGTGAACATGAAAGTCTCCTATTCCCTTGGTATGACCTATTTGAGAATGGTTCAAAGCTTTCAATATAAAAGTTACCAAGAATATGATGCAACGTGTTGCGAAGTATTTTTTGAGTCGATCATTCTTTATGTGTGAGAAATAATGTTGCAATTTGACACGTTATACTTCATTATCCTATAGATTTAGTTTTTTTTAAGAAAGGAAGAGCACCTTTCGATATTAATTATCATAATTAACAAGTACTTGTACATTAAGGCAACATTTTGTTTATATAGTTAAAATTTAATTTTTAAAGGGTGTTCGATCTGAATCCAAGTCGACAGAGAACCTTGGCTTGCGAAGAAACGACATATTTGTTAAAAAATATTGGACACAATATTTTGTGAATAGTAAATGAAATGATTCTTATTTTAAAAGATATAAACAGTAACAATATTAACTAACCTACTTCACGTCTTAGGCACGCTGTGGCTAAGATGAATGCTGCTGTCAGTGGTGTTGGTCCTCCAAATTCAATGTCATCTGAACAAAGAATCTAAATATTATTCAAATATTGGATTTGAGTATATATAAGCAAGATAGTCTTTGTATTAGATAAAGTGGTATATTTGTATTTCTTAATCTTAATCTTATGAGATACCTAGGCATTGTTTTATATCCATGTATTGATTTGAATAATAGCGTTGAAATCTTGTGTGTTTTCCACATAATATAACAGCTACATTTTCATCGATGTCCGGATGGTTTGTGCATTCTAAAAAAAATCTTTCAGAGTTATTGTATTATGCAAATCAATATTCAAACATTATTTTTAATTTTTCAGTTTTTTAAAACAAAAAGTATTATCATTATTATTATTAAACATTTCTTTTCTAAAGAATTTAAGTAGAACTAACAGGCAAATCGTATACTAAAGCCCCGAAGGCATCTTCGAGATTCGAAGCTCAAACTTCGAAATTCAAGATGAAATAAAACCATTCAAAGCGTGGGTTCAATATTTTATTGATCTTAATCTATTTTTCTAATTTCTGACTATGTAGAAATCCTTGTATACGATAAGCAGGCTATTTTTTTTTAATTATTACAACATTAAAAAAATATAACATATAATTATTAAATTGTGCAATTTATGACATATAATTGCTAAATTATAACATATTTACCCTTCAGCATTTTGCTTTCTCTAAATGTCTACGCGAACTAAACAAAATATTAATAGTCAGAAAAGGGGCATATATATATATATATATATATATATATATATATATATATATAGAAATCACAAAGAAATTCACTTTTACATGGATACCCACTTCCGCCCCAGCCCGGGGTTGAACTCTCGACCTTCGGAATCTGTCTCCTAGCAGTGCAGGAACAGCGCGCTAGACCGCTCGGCTATCTAGGCAAGTCATAAAACTTGCTTTCGATGCCGATGGAATTCTCGCGGCGCTGCACTACACTACACGGTCATTGAGAATAGAAGTGAGATACAGTTATTTGGACATTAGTTTTTTAACAGAGGATTGTTACCAATACATGTTGAAATGAAATTAATTATTATTTATAAAGCACATTTTACAACAACTCTTAAACTAACATAACTGCCCTAAGTGAAGAAATATTAATATAGAAAGCACAAAGAAATTCACTTTTACATTGTGCTTTCTATATTAATATTTCTTCACTTAGGGCAGTTATGTTAGTTTAAGAGTTGTTGTAAAATGTGCTATTATATATATATATATATATATATATATATATATATATATATATATATATATATATATATATATATATATATATATATATATATATATATATATATCGCAATTGATTATCTAAATCCTATAGTGCCCAAACCTAACTTGGAGTTTAAGGCCGTGTTTGTTCTTTTTGAAAAATAGTTTTTCTTTGTCTTGATAATGAAAAAAGTAGACCCTAACTTTGAGCTTAACTACAATTCTTCAATGTTTTAATTAGCCGACCATAATATAGACCATAATTAATACATGCAGCATAATAACATACATGCATAAGTAGATATGGAGTTAAAAATATTCATACCATCAATAATTGTGCGTCCCTAACTTAGAGCTTAACTTCACTTCTTCAATATTTAATTAGCAGACCATAATTTAGAACATAATATACATGTAGCTTAATACATGTAACATATGGAGTTAAAAATATCCATACCATCAATAATTGTGCTAAATGTCATTTGTTGAAAACCCTCCTCCCCAAGACTTAAAGATGTATCTAATATAAATATACTGCAAGGCCCTCTTCCATGTTGATGGCGAACTTCATGATCTGGAGAAGGTAAAGAGCACATCTCTTATTTACCAAAGTTCTTGCGAAAACTCAAAAGTCACAAGATAAGTTTAGTATTACCGATCTACATAAATATGAAGTTGCATGGTTTTTGATGTGTGTATATAAGTAAACATATCTCTTCCTAAATATACCCATTTAGCAATTAGAGATGGTATTGAAATCTAATCTTTTCATGGTATGCATGTTTGTTTTTCTACATGCTCTCTTAAATAACATGCATTTGTTCATAGAAGCGATTAATTAAAAATACATACTCTTTGAAGCCTCAAAACTAGCTTGTTCTTCCCAAAACTCTTGTGCTTTTCTGATCCGAAGGCCATCTACCTAACCAAAGTGGAAAAAGGAGCAGACATTCATTAATTAATGTCAACATGGTATTATAGAATCTGAGATATGGATTTTGAACATTTTAGTAAGAAGAAGATCATGGTTTTGCAGTCCGAAAATTATAAGTTCGTTTGTATGGGATTGAGGTGCGAGAAGTTATTCAAATTAAAAAGTTTATATATTACAATATTTTTTCACATGAAAATTACGAAATACACAAAATATTTATTTCCATAAAGTACATTTTAAAGACTGTATATGATTTTCGTTTTATATACAAAGTTGCTTATCATTTAGTATCGACAAATTTTTGATCCGCGCCTTTTCTAGAACATTAAATTTTTCTTTATCGCATAAAAACATAAGTTACATGTACAAAGTTTATGTTGATATTCTTTACGTCAAATGTATATCTAATGGTAGGTGATTTTTGATTATAATTTATATTTTACTCAGTCAATAGTTATTTGAGGAAATGATAAAGTTTAAAACGGTATCGTATTTTTTCGATATAATCTAATTAAAAGCTTTTCCCGTAGAAAATAAAAAAAATAGACACATTCATATTTGATTTGTAATACATTTTCGGGTCTAAATTCGGTTAATGGCTAATTCAATACTCATAACACAATATGTATCTCAATATAACACTACTGAAGTAAATATATCCTCAAAAATTGAATTCAATTCAAATAAAACATTCCGAAAACGATTCCAATTCAATTATATGTATTTTGTTGGAAAAAGTTCTTTCTTGGGTAAAAGTTTTGCTAATATTGACCTTTTACTCCTACTATTTTCTGCTTTCAGGTCCAATCATCACTGATGTGGTGCATTTTTTAATCAGACTACTGCAAAACTACGCAAACTAGTAAATATTAATTTTGAAACATTGCAAACATGTATATATACCGGACCCCCTTCCCTCAAATCCACCTGTAACTGTCCATTCTTTAAACAAAGAACTTTTGTTATTTCACATCTGGAAACACAATGGCTATTCACAAAATTGCTGTGCATGCCTAGCTTACCTTTGACTGTTTATTCTGTAAACAATGAACTTGACAAAATCAATTATTAAAAGCTGATACCGTTTTTTATTTTAAAATTTTTAAAATTCGTTTCTCATAACAAAGGAATACATGTAAAGAGAAAGGTCGAAAACTGCCCATTCTGTGAGAGAAATAACTCATTTTGGTTCTATGGTCCTCAATTATCGATTAGTACTTTCTCTCACAGAATGGGCAGTTTTCGACCTTTTTCTTTACATGTACATCAATTGGATAGAAAAAGATAAAGGTAATATTACAAAACATGATATGTCTGTATTTGAATAATTCAAATATTGCAACTTTATTTAAAATCAGCAACAAAAAATTAACTTACCAAGAGAATGGTTTGTATTCTTGCGTTGCAAATCACGTTTCCTCGTTTTGTTTTCCTGTTTTGATTTATAATTAAAACAGACTGTATGATATTTGATACAATGTGATATTTGAAAACATTTTTATTAATTATAAACAAAAATCGGGAAATCAAAAACAGTTGTTTGGAAGTAAAAATAATACGGCAAAAAGAAAAATCAATGTCATGTATGAAAAATAACATTATTTCGATTTGAATTGACAGGACTTTCGGTATTGATATAATTGAAAGCTAAAATCATTTCGATTTGAAATTCCATGACTTGCGATATTGATATAATTAAAAGCTGAAATCTTCACAAAGGGATGGTGATGAAAAATAAAAAGATAAACATCCATACAGAGGTATTTTATATATACCTATATATGCAAAAATAGTAAAATCGCTATGGTACAGCATTTATATACATGTAATACAAATTGAAAGATGTTAAATTACCGTGTAAGCCGAGGCCCCTTGTCTGAGGAGGTGCTGAAATGAAAAAGAACCCTCACTGCTTATTGACCCTGAGTGCCGAGTATAGGACAAAATTTGTAGCTCTCCACCGGCAAATGGTGGCGTCTCCATATGAGTGAAAAATTCTCGAATGGGACGTTAAACAACAAACAATCAATAAATGAACATATCTTGATATAAATACATGTATTTATATGCATTATAGTTAAATAATTTATTTCAAGTCAATCGGACGGGTGTACATTGGATTCGAAACATGAGTTTCGATTCTATACGTTCATGGCTGTCACATGTTCGCGTATTTAGCGATACTACGTATTCATATATCCTAGTTAAGCCAATATGCCTCAGTTCATTTGAAGAGTTGTCGAAGGTGAGGTCAAAGATCCTGTTTAGTGTTAGAATGAATCTGTTTTTATTAAAGAAAATAATAGCATAATTCCAATCTTCATTTTATCTATTGATTTCCCGTGTTTTGATTGGACGAGAGCACGTTTAAGAAAAAGTTTACACATCGATGAATTTTTTCAATCAGAACTACTTTCTTGATCAAGTTATCGTATAAACAATGAAAGCAGTTATTTCTGGTCTGTTTTGGCTAAATCATGAATTTAAGAAGCTTCAAATTTAATTGATTAAAACAAAACTGACAACAAACTGGACTGACCAGCTGACGGAGCCATGAAAATGTTTATGTCACTGTCCGATCACGAGTGTGAATTTTAAAAATCGCTGTCTCTACGTTCATCATGTTCATAATACGAAGAAAATCAGCTCAGTTTGTATCGTTTTGACAGGGAAAAGAAACGTACCTCAAACTCTTGCCAATATTAGCATCAAATTCATGTTTACTTTCTATATTGTTCCTCAATCTTTGAACAAACAAGTGCAAATCGAAGGGGTCGTCGGTCTGCAACTTTTGCTATGAGAGTTGTCGTTAATGTCAACAAGGCCATGGTCAAGGACGAACTATTCTTAAGTAAACTCGTAATTACGATATTTGTTGACTTAAACAATATTCGATAAGCCTTTATAAGTTACTTTATCAATTATTTTGACAACAAAAACTGAACTCTATCGAAATTCATCTCGATCATGTTCCTTTGCGGTAAAATGTATTCCTACGCCGTCCAGAAATAACGGATTGTATGGAGGCCTCAAAGAGAAATAATTTAAATCTTTTTTTAAAATTCGATATTGGAATTATAAGAATTAAACGTTCTTTTTGAAAAATTTATCGATGTGTAAACTCTTGACATTTTACTCACAAACTTAACATAAAAGTGCTTCGCACTTTTATTTAGTTTGTGAGTAAAATGTCAAGAGTTTACACATCGATAAATTTTTCAAAAAGAACGTTTAATCCTATAATAAATAGTCTTGTATTTAAAAAAAAAAATGAAATCCAGATATTTTTTTTAAACCTTTAATTCGTTACTTTAACAAATTCATCATTGTCACATAAAAGAAAATCCATAAAAGTTTGATGTTATATTAAATTGAGATCAAAAACACTGAATGCTTATTAAAGTACGCTAAACGAATCAAGGAGTACCGTAAGCACCACATCATCTATCAATGAGAAATTGGCACCATAGTTTGATCAGGTGGATGGAGTAGTCAAAAGTATGAATGCAATGATATTACACAGGAAATGAAACAAAACATTCATAAAACGACCAAAAGATATTTTGTATTTACAACCAAGTTGATCACCTCGTGTTCACTTGAATTAACATAGTCCATAAAAATTGAAATCACTTATAAAATTATATGTATGTATGCTTATTGATTAAATGTCGTAAATATATATGGATATCGAGTTAAGGTTTTTCTCACATAGAATTCTCGATTTAATTTGCTTTAAAGGAATAAAAATGTGGACAAAAGAGGAGGGAAATAAGTTTTTCTTTTTCAAAATTCCAAATTATTGTCGATAGACCTGGTCTCGAGAGGAGATTGATATAGAGGCACTAAAGCGTCATTTTATTATCAACTTCAGAGTACATATATGCAGAATGAAAATAAACAGAGTAATTTTGCATTTTACAATTCTAAAAATAAGAAAATCAACTAGTTCAACATACATTTATATTCAAGAACCAGTTGTCCATGGTAACAAAAAAGCCTGCTTAATAATTTATCTTTCGGATTGATTGTAAAGAGATAGAAAAAGTACAAGGTTGTAGTATATTTTAATACTTCTTATATCTAAAAATTTTGAGATTCTTTAACATCAAAAAGTTTTGTTTTAAAATATATTTCTTTAGTAACACAACTTTTTGAATAATTAATATTTGAAATGAACTATTTACTTTGTATTGACATTCAGAAAGATTTCTTCCGATATTTTTTTCTTATAATTTTAATTGGAACTTTATCTTCTCGTCTAAAAATGTCATGCAAATAAAAATCACGTTCAAAGTTTTTCCATGAGTATATTTCCATGAATATAAAATCTAAATCAATTTTTGATATCAGGCTTGCTAAAATAATTCATAAATTTGTTACATTAAGGACATTTCAATTGAACTACGTATACGAATAAATATTCGTGAATATAATATCAATGTTAATATTTTTACCCAGTTATATTGGTATGAACTAACGGAATAGAATACCGTCTAGCAATTTCTAAATTCCTGCAATAGTGGATAAAAACTTTACAGTTACATCCAATCACTTTAGATTCTACATGCACGAGAACACACTACCACAAACAAACAAAAAAAAAAAAAACATACACAAACCAATCACGATGAAAAGTAATTTTATTTATTTACGACTTTTTAACAATTTTGACTTCTGACACCTCTCTTGTCGTCAAGTTTATCTGTATACCTTTGGCTATGACTACCCTGTATCTAAAATAAAACATTATTTCTATTTGTTTAGAAAGATTCTTAGATTTATATTAAAGTTACAATCAGTTTTTTTTATTTGTTTGGTTTGGTGTACAACGAACTTTCCACTTACGTGTTTTCTTCGATTGTAACAATAACAGTAGAATTAGGATTTCGCTTATAACATCTGTTAAGTTTGTTGTTAATTTCTATCGGATATGGGTTCCATTGACCTTGTTTATCTTTCCATAGCCACTGATCTGATGTAAAGAAAGTTAATGAATTTAACATCTCATCAGCTTCTACATCCGTTGATTGGTTCTCAACTTTTTCGTTTTTGAAATATTTTCCTCTTGGCATCGTAAAGAGAGAAAGTCCAGCATTTGGGGTTTTACAAATCTTAGATTCAAAATCGAAATCATTTTCGGAGGCACATGTTGCTATGTAGAAAAAAAATCAAACATCGATTTTTGAAAAGTGATAATCTGACATTTATTAATTACATGTATATCAGATAAAAGCTCAAAGGAAGCGCCCCTTCAAAAGAATCACTTAAAGAAATGTCCACTGAAAAACCTTTGACTGGGCAATTAATCTCTGCCTTCCTTGTTTGATCTTGGAGGTACTCAACAGCTTCCGGAGAAAATGGGTCACTATAAAAGTACTAGAACTTAACACAATTACTTACATTCAGGTGAGTTAATTATTGCCTGTTATTTATGACTTCAGTCCGTGGCTCAAGATGATGATTCATAAATACTTTATAAACAAAGAAAATATCCGAAGAAAAAATGTGTGTCCATAACAATTTGAATTAAAATTATTAGAAATCAGTATTTTACAAAAGAAAGAACTTTTTTTTAAAATCAGAAAGCAATGATATATACAGCTAGGACGATAATCACCAGATCTCTATATCATATTTTCCATGATATCCAAACCTGTTTTCAGTTTTTTGGCCATTTTGCCATCTTACCTGTAAAAGAAGAAAGCGCTTAGAAGACCTCCCTATCCTATTTGGATCACACGAATAATGATTGAGCCATTCGATATAACGTAAGAGGTTTAAAAATGCTCGTCTAAAAATGCCACAGCTAAACATTCACTGTCAGTGCATTTAATATTTAAAGGATTTATATATACAATCATTGATTTTAACATCAATAGCAAAATAACATTATTTCGCAAGTTTAAAGTATGGATGTTTCGCTGTTTTGGCTCTATAGACTGTAGTAAAAAAATATCGTTAACGCACATGAATTATTCTATTGCTTTTACATCTGTAAACTGATCCAATACTTCCGATACCACCATCCTCGTCTCCACCTTCCCAGTCTGGTCCTAAATTAATATTTACATACTTTTATGTACGTAATACAGTACTTTAAAAATATAGTATTGTGCTTTATGTATAAATCTTAAACCACTGAGCATGTTGGATATTATTACCTCTTTTGACTAAACAGCCTGTAGCAATCATTCCATTTTTTAAAATTCTCGGTTCACTGCAAACTGTTACGTCATATTTATCTCTCGCATACGAATTTGATCCAAATATATAAGGGTAAATAGAACCAGCATCCCATTCCACGTATAACCACCCATCTGAAAGGGAATGGAAACGATCTCTCAGGTTTAAAGATTATTTTAGAGGGATTAGACTTAACTTCATGCAGGAAATGTTAAAGACAACATGTAAGCATGCTGAAAAATTTAATGAAACACAATACAAGTATATAGATTTTGAATAGATGACCTCTTAAAAATTCATAGCCGAGGCCATGTCAGGTTAGTTTACCATTTACACCCACCGCATATCTTTTGTAAGATATTTTAAGAGAGAATTCAGTATAAGAACAAGCATTCTGAGGATATTGCATAAGTGCTACATGTCCCCTATTGGGATCCCCTATTTTCTCTTTAGTAAGTCCTTTATATTCTGTATATGAAAAAGTACTTTCAAAATGTGGACATTTCGGTACTTTTTTGTTCATGAATAAAATGTCTTGGAATAAGGTCGCCTTACAAAGTAAGACGTTTTTAAATGCTATTAGACATACATGCATACTTTGATCAGAATAGCTCATCTTACTTGGTGAATACAAAATCTTATATAAAAAACAAACATGATCAATCGTTTATCACTTAGTTAAGATAATCAAACTATGTCTCAGAACAGTCCCTCACCACACTTAGAATGCCTCCCATATATACTCGCAATGTAGCAAAAATGGCAGAATCGCTCCAAAAAGATTTTGAAGTATACAAAATAATTTGCATTGAAAATAACTACCAAATTAGATTAAACAGACCTTTTTGATGTTTTGTATGCTTTTAACCTAAAAAGAATCTACATAAAGACGAAAATTCAGCCCATTCTCTCAACCTTTTTTCCCTCGCTTTTTATTTACACACCGTTTTGATATTCGGAACTATGCACTGAGCTAAAGTTATCTCCCGTTTTTTCTTTGCTAAATTATTATTTCCAATACACAGTACACAATCTGTCGTTAAACCGGGTCCGTAGGATATATTTATCATTTTAACGATAGAACATTGTACATGTACCTAGTTTGTCATTATAGAGTTACCCTGCAAGTTTCAAATCAGTAATTTTTAACATTACAATCTCGTTTGGATCTTAAATTTAGTGCAGTGCAAACTTGATCTTAAAACAAATAAAAATTAAAAATGCCATAATTCCGTCAAAAATCAGGGAAGCGGAACGAAATACCAACTTGATTTGAATTCATCAAGATACACTCGAATACCAAAAAAAAAAAAAAACAGTCAATATCTTTACGCGTTTAGAAAAAAGGTCAGAAAACCAAATGGGAAAGATTGACAGACAGACAGAGGGACAGACAAACGAATGGACGGTTGAACAGACAGAAAGACGGACGGACAGAAACAAAAAAAACCTATAGTCCCCTCTGGTTTCACCATTCGGGGACTAATAAAAGCATCACCATTTGAAAGAAAGATATCAGGCAAATTGACTTTATGCCAGATTTTAAAAAATAAAAAGCAAGATGTGTTTGTGAAACACTGATGCCCCCGCAACATAGTGAAAGATAAATTTTTACAAATGCAAATCAAATATGTTGGTACCCAAAATAACAGACAGCTAGGCAGACGGACAGACAAGGCAAATTTTCGATTACGGGTGCATGCAAAAAATCTTTGTATCGAACTCAGGGGTTGGAGAATGTTAAATATTGACTCTAAACATAATTTATTAGATTGTATTTGTCAAAAGAAACTGCTCTTGTATATCAATTCAACTGTGGATGATTATTGTATATTTTAAAGAAATTAAAAAATAAAAGACGATAGAAAAGTTAAGTTATCCCAGTTTTCATTAAATTGATTTGTTAGTTTGTCACTGTTGTCTGTTGAATAGAGCAAATTTTAAATATGTTTCCATTTAAAATTTGCTCTATTCAACAGATTGTCGAAAAGCTGGTCTAAAACAACTACAAAGTGACGAATCTATATAGCAACAATTTCTTGATAGTAAAACACATAATAAAGGGAAGTAATCAAAGTTGAACCTCCCTTTTGATTGGTTAATTTGGATCTTGAATCTCGAAACTCGAATTTCGAATCTCGTATTTCGAATCTCGAATGAGCCTTCTGGGCCTTCGTAGGTTTAACCTTGGTTGGAACAGTTTACGCTTGTTTAAAATCGATTTGCGGATTATAAAGTGTAAACTGTAACAACCCATGTTATACTGAATAACTTGGGTAGCCACTAAAATTCCTCAAATAATTTTTGTTGTTGATGATGTAAAAAAAAATTATATACATGTTCCAATGATTTTAGAAACTTATATCACGAAGAAGCGATGATCAGAGCCATTATGTTTCATAATATGCTGGTCTCTTTTTAGGTCACCTGAGTCACTCAGGTGACCTATTGCCATCCGTGTTTGTCCGTCGGCGTCCGTCGTCCGTCGTTCGTCGTCCGTCGTGTGTTAACATTTGAACATTTTCAGCTTCTTCTCTGAAACCGCTGAACCAATTTCAACCAAATTTTGTATACAGCATCTGTGGGTGAAGGGGAACAAAAATTATGAATTTCATGGTCCCTGCCCCCCTGGGGCCTGAAGGGGTGGGGCCAAAACCACTAAAATTAATGCAATCTTTAAAAATCTTCTTCTTTACTCCTAGACGTCAAGCAGTCAAACGGTTTGCATGATTGTAATCAGCAATGAGTCCTCTACTAAAATTGTGAAATTCATGGCCCTGGGGTCAGGGGTTCTAGTGCTAGGGCGGGGCTAAATAAGTAGGTAGTAAAAATGCATTATTTCTTTGAAAATCTTCTCTGCTCCTGGGTATTGAATAAACCAACTAAGTACATAGTTATGATGAGCAAGAGTGCCTCTACCAAAATTGTGAATTTTATGGCCCCATGGTCAGGGGTTCTAGTGTTAGGGCGGGGCTCTATTGATTATATAGTGAAAATACATGAATTCTTTGAAAATCTTCTTCTCTGCTCCTGGGTATTAAATAAACTAACTAAGTACATAGTTATGATGAGCAAGAGTGCCTCTACCAAAATTGTGAATTTTATGGCCCCAGGGTCAGGGGTTCTTGTTTTAGGGTGGGGCTCTAATGATTATATAGTGAAATGCATGAATTCTTTGAACATCTTATCCTTTGCTCCTGGTTAATATGCTAATGATCTAATTACATATTTAAGGCAAGGATTTATTTTATTTTCAGTTTTATAAACCCTCCGCTCAAGGTTTTGAATTTTCAGAAAAAAAAAATACAAAAATTTTTTCTTCTTTCTGATGTCAAATTTGAGTCGGGATCGAGATTTCAAATTTACGAACTCGCACTTCCGCTTTTACGATGAAACAGCGGGTAAATAAAGCTAGGTGACAGGTCTGAGAAGATAGCTTGGTTTAGTGTAAAATTCATCGATAAGAGTGCCATTCAAAACGTTTCACCCGTTCAAAGGACAAATAAAATGCTGACGACTTTGTTGCACAATGACATGCTGGTGAGATAATTATGTATTCGTTTCAAAAGTATCTGTCTGTAAATTATTTTCCTCCCCCGGGTTTTAAACTGCCCGTGGTAGCTATTGCATATTGCCAGCTATTTAGGTCTTTGTTGTAGCTTACAGTATCATTCTTCAGAAAAGGGTTGCTTATGCATCAGATGTAATGAATAAAACTATGGGAGAAGTTAAGTCCATTTGAGGAAGAAATAAACAATAACCTGAAGAAATAAAAAAAAATTAACAATTAAAAGGCAAGAATATACAAATATATACAGGCATTTAGTATCATTTGTATCAGCCAGAAAAATTATTTCACACTTAATTGAAAAAATGTTCACCCTACTCCCCAATACTCCCTGTCTGTTTTATGATAGGAATTATAATTTTAGGCATCAAGTAAATTTTAGAACAATGTCTACACATTCACCTAACATTTTATTAAAAAAATGAAGATATATTGAAAGACTTTTAAAGAATTGATTTTTTAAAATATATTTTGATCAACATCACAAAATTTATATAACTGGCCCAAAATGGCAGATGATGAAATAAGCAATTAAATGTTCTACTTTCCTATTTGAAAGCATTATGTGTCCAGTGGTAAGGAGCCTATTAGGATAGCATAAAAAAAGAATGTACAAATGTTAATAATTGATTTATCAAAAATTTTTTTATTTCCTTCTCCTTCGGGACTTTTTTATTCTCATGTTCATAACTAAACCTAAACATAAAAAAATTCTGGCCTTATAATGAAGAAAGGGGCCTCTTTCAAAATAGATAAATTCAGGGCTGCTGGGTCAGGGGTACCAAGGGGGTACTTTGACTAAAAATAAATTAATGCTTTGAAATCTGCCCATTGATAAGCAATGGTGCCTCTTTCAAAATTTGTGAATTACATGGTTTTTGGATTAAAACACGAACCAAATACAATCGCTGGAAAGTTGTTACATGATACTCAGGTGACCTATAAGGCCCGTGGGCCTCTTGTATTTATATAGAAATTGACGAAAATAATAAGTTGTTAATAAATTTAAAATCTGAATTCAGAATTTCTTTTCGGTATATGTTTTTATTTTTTTTCTCAATACTTTTGTTTTGAGATATCTTCAAAATGATTTACATTTCACGTTCTATATAATGTCCTTACTTCACAAAATTTTGAAATCACTCTTATTACTGAAGCCTATTTCATTTCAATTTCCTTTCACAAGATATATATTCTGGTGTGAAGTTTTCTGAGAAAATACTTCTTTCGAACATTTTGGTAACAGTTACTAGTAAATCACATTTGAAACACACCTCCATTGTTTCAACACTCCGTTGTTTTGATAGAGAAAACAGCATTTCAATATCTTTCATTCTTAAAATGGGTTTTATTTTTAAAATGTGACTGGACTTAAGATTTATCTGAAAATGAATGGAAATAGCTATAAGAAAGCAATATATTACTCTTACAGTTTTTGATAAAAGTGCTTTTAAAAACAACAATTTTAATGATTACAAACAGCTGGAAGAATCAGTATCATGAGAGATTGGAAAAGATTTTGATTTATCACGATAAAATACTGTAATTTTTCATTGAATAAAAATGATATTCTATCATAGTGTGAAAGGATATCGAAATGATATCCTTTCACAATTTGACAAATATCAGAAGTGTGGTAACACTCTTGATTTTCTTTCCAATAACAAAGAATGTCGTAAATAATACTCCTTGGTCCGTTAGAAAATAAATAAACAATTCTGACAAAGAATAAAACTGCCAAAGATCCCCCATATATGTTAATGAAATCCTTGTTTACAACGTTTTCAATCTCATAACACTAAACTAAGACGTCTCTACCGCTCAACTATGACTTCATGTAGCCTATGACTGCATTAGAAAAAGGCAGAGGAAAAGGAAAAAATCAAAAAAAAATTATAAACAGAAAATTCAATGTTTTGAATTGAATCTGGAATTTATTTTAGCGGGACAGGATTTTTTGATATTTTCACGAGTGACGTATTCGAGCAAATTTCGAACAGGTCTCCATTTTCAACTAAAAAACATTGAATATCCTCTATATATGTTCAGATATTGAGATAACAATTTTCATGAACAGATGTTGAACCTTTTGGAATTCAAAACTTTTAAAGAAGGTGTTTGATTGGATCTAATATTTCTAATAATGATAATAAAAACGTATCCTGAATCACCATTTTGATGCCCTATTACAGTTCCAGGTCCATTGTTATCTTGATTATCATATATCCAACCCGGTCCACGCTTGACTCTGGATCCCAATGGCGGCATATGTGGATTTCTCTCGTGAAATATGTCATCATTTTCAGCTTCAATCTCATCTTTTATGTCTTCCCGTGAATTATAGAGTGACTTGTTCGAACAAATTTCAAATATATCTCTCTAAATTAATGAATGAAAGATTAAAATCAAAAGTGTGCACACGTATACATGCACGTTTATTTGATAATAAAATGATTTCGTTTGAAGAAATTTCAATAACAATATTAAAGTTAAAATACATGTACTTCATCATCGAGCATTTTGCAAAATAAGGTATTTTTTGTTTTCCATTTTACCTGATCAATTTCTGTCAAATCTTTTTCAGGGAGTTTGCAAGCCAGTAACGTCAGAATCATTTCACGGTCAAAACCATCATTTTTCATCGTAAAGGATAGCATAGAAGCAATTCTCTAAAAAAAAAAACAACAACAAACAAACAGTGTAATAAAAGCAATTTGTAAGAAAAATAACACCATGAAATTAGTTTTAAGCATGGAATCAAATACATATTTTAAAACTGATACGAAGCGCGTTTTTTTCTTTATAAAAATACCAAATTATCAGAGTATTTAGCGAACTGTCTGGCTTCGTGAGGATACACGATCTTTCCTCCCCTGGACTGAGCACAAATAAATTCTAATGTTACCTATAAATTTAAGGATAAAATTAAAACAAATTATTAGTATCAATATCATTTATTTCTCATCCTTTTATATGTAAAGGAAAATAGGTTACCCGGTATTTAAAAAAAGTTATCATAAAAATAAAAAGAGATTAACCAGGTCTGGATCATTTCCGACAGGTATGCAGAAAATTGGATGTAGCGCCCCAATGTTTCTTGAGAAATGTAGCATTTGTAGTTTATCCTAAAAAGTATATCACGAATTAACAATGAGTACATTTTTTTTACAAACGAAATCAATAACAACGCTTTGAACTTAGTTTAAAGACTGAAAATCTCCTTTTGCCGAAATACGAGTATTCAACATAAATTCTTTAATGTTGTCTTTTGCATGCATTAAAGGTTTTTTCACTTGAGTTTCATTTGAGGGATTTTGACTTTTTCTAAGACTGGTATTGGGTTGAACATTTTCCACTGAATTTCTTTGTGAAGATAAATATACATAGAGACGGTCAAAATGAAAATAACTTTGTTTTAATTCTTTTTTTTTTTACTTTTACCTACATCGAAAATGTAAATCATTCATGAACTGTGATAATTCCTTTACTTTTAAAAACTTATGAACAATTTTTAAAAATCTACGAGGGGGTAAGTTTTTGACAAACAAATTGAGGAAACAATGATATCAATTGTTTCTTTGAAAGCGTTTTCGTCGTTACCTTGACCTCATCAACAAATACAACAAATACAACGCTGATTTACATTTTCACACCTATATTTTTAGGTCGTTATTGCAAGCAAAATTGTTGACGGATTTTTCACGTTCATGACACGAAGCATGGATGGGTGGGATCGGTCGCAGGGAATGCTCACTCCTACTTGGAACCTTATTCCAACACTGATATCTTTTGCAGTGCGAGATTGCTCCACTGCTCTCTTTCCGATGTTAAATATTTAATTAAACTTGAAATTGAATATTGTTCGTTATCTCTAGATTTCACTTTAAAATACTAGTATATTAATTTAATTTTTAGAAGTTAAGGTCATGTATATAAAATTAAAATTTATCCGAAATGCAGTATATAAAAAGTACCTCCTCAGTTTCATAAACAGATGAATCCTCGACATCACTAATGACAGTAAAATCAGTGGGTCTACCGTCCGAAATAAGAATTATTCTTGGATGAACATGAAAGTCTCCCATTATTTTGGTATGTCCTATTAAGGAATGACAATATTCATGAATGACACAAAAGTAAATTGTGTCCTGGTTTGACTGTATTTGAATAATTAGTCAAAATAAGTTAAATGTAAAATAACAATAATCACTACATTCATCATCAGAACTAAGCTTAACACCTCAGAAGTGGGTTAATGTTTATTCAGGGCTTCCGTACTTTGTACTGTTTGTTTCTAGAGAATATAAATAATAATGTTATTGAAATAGTTATGGAAATTGTTCTTATATATTATTCAAAGTCAAAGAAAACCTTACCTACTTCACGGAATAAACACGCCTTTGCTAAGGTAAACGCTGCTGTTAGTGGAGTAAGCCCTCCAAATTCAACGTCGTCTAAACAAAAGAAAAAGTTGGAAATATCTATAAGGGCATTGTGATGAGTATGCTTTTTGAACGTGTGTATGAACTTTTTTAAATGTATATAAATTCTACGAACCTTAAAAAAAAACGAACAGAATATAGTGACTAATAACTCAGCATGTAAAAAAAATATATTAAGAAAATTAAGGAAATTTGTCAAACAATGATTGTTCATGTAAGTTACCTAAGCAATGCTTTATATCTGAGTAGTGGTTTGAGTAATAACGTTGAAATCTGGTGTTCCGTCCACAGACTATAACAGCTACATTTTCGTCGATATCTGGATAATCTGCATAGCCTAAAAATAGTCCCCAAAACGATTGCTAATCAATTCTAGCATAAGTTTTCTTTTATTGAATAACTTTTAGCCATACGACTCAACAGTATAAACAATTCGTTTTTGAAAGGTTATTGATAGTTTTCCAATTGAACTACAAACGATAGTATTATTCTCCCGCCTACATTTTACCTCCAAGTCAATTTTTAAGAGTTAAAATATTCGAACGATTTTCAATATTTCTATACATGTTAATCTATAAATGAATTGTCATAAAATATATATAGCTTAGGAAAATAAAAAGAATAGACGCGGCATAATAACGTAATACTCGTGGTTTTCACCATAGAAGTCAGTGGAATTTTAAAAATAAAATCTCTACACCCTCCCCACGTGAAACAAAAATTCCTTTTTACAGATTTGTTATTTCACAGACCTTTTTTGTGTTTCACTGGGGGAAGGGGTATATTTACAAAAAAAGTTAAAAGAAGTCATTTATAACAAATAAAATGTAAAAAGAAGTCATTTATAATAAATTTACAGTAAAATTTCAAATTAAAGAATAAACTTTCTCAAACTTAAACATTTTTTACATAATTTAAACATACAAAAGGATTTAAGGGTCATTTATCAATTACCATCAATATTTGAAGGGTTTGAGATGTCTGAAAATCCGAATAGCGATTTATAATGAATACATGGGTATTAACATGTAGGTGGGAATCAGAAATATCGTGCGTAGTTCTTATTCACACAGATAAGACAAATTCTAGGTAAATTTCTCCGTTAGTTTTTTACGTTCAAAACAAAATTCTCTATACATATTTCTATAGATAATTTTCATATGACGTATTTTTTCTCTGAGTTATTTCTGTTGGCCGCCATCTTGGTGGTCAACCTGGTAAATTTTCCTCTTTGTCTAACTTTACCAAATGTAAGAGGTTGTAGCAGAAATATTTGAGGGAAATTTTTATGGAATAAAAATTATAAAATAGAGGAGGATTTAACAACTATATATTTTTCGGAAAAACGATGCATCCTACCCAACAATGGCCAGTATAAAAAGTAAAATTTTATTAAATAGTGAAGAAATATGACCATGTTGACCTACATTATGGCGGCCAACGGGACATAAATCTTGTTATTTTGGACCTACTGAAAAATATCTATTATGAAAAAATACACAAAGGTAATACATGTTGATTCCTGACATAAATTTTGAAAGTCCATCTTTTAATTTCGTGATTGCTTTATCCAGCTGACCAATATTGATTGAAACACAAGGCATATAAAAAGCAACAATAGGAGAAACAAAAACAGCTTTACCATCAATGATAGTGCAAAAAGTTTCTTTCATTTGATGAAAACCTTCTTCTCCAAGACTTGAAGATGTATCTAATATAAATATATTGCATGGCCCTCTTCCATGTTGATAGCGAGATTCATGAACTTGAAAACATAAAGAAATGTTTTCCTCTAATAGCATTACATAAAAAAAAAAAACAAAACAGAGAAACCGTTTCATCACTAAAATAAATTGAACATCATTGGCCAGGATTTTCACAGCTTTTCATAGAGGTCCATAGATGTCCTTTCTTTTTGAAAAACTGTGTCTTCCTTTTAAGAAGGGATAGTTTTTTCATAAAAAATGGACAGCCAAAATAAAGCAAACAGAATGGAGAGTCACAGGTAAACTTTTGAATGTACCCAAGAGGGAAACAAAGAAAGCGAAGATCTGAGTTAAACAGAACACAATCTCTGCACAGCATCCGCTTAAATTTATTTTTAAATCCATGAATGATATACAATTATGGACTGTTTAGAACGCTAATGCCCGAGAGTTACAACCCTACTCAGACCTGATAATTGGTGATGTGTCCCGCCTAAACAGTCCATAATAGATTTATTATCCTGAAGAATCTAAATTGTCAATTAAATAGAATAGAAAATAGTACTAGTATTCAAACCTCTTGTGTTCCCCTACTCTGCTCTGATTCCATACTTTCGAAATATGTCAACAGACAAATTTGACGTCCTTGTTAATTTATTGTTTACTGATCCCGCATATTTAACAATTGTACATTTATAATTATAATAAGAGTTATCTCTCTTAAAACACTGTAATTTCATGCAGAGGGCGACAACACAGTTGTAACTGTGCATGCTCGCTTGCCATATTTCATTGTCATCTGAAGGGTGACAACAGTTGTCACCCTGCGCCTAAGGGAGACATCACGAATTGTCAAACCTCACGTGACATGCTCTAAACCAATCAGAATGACTGTATAATATAATTCATAACTCAAAACTCAATGTTTATATAGATTAAAATTAAATGACAGAATTTCACATTTGATTTAAATTCCAAAAATATTCCCTCAAGAAGAATCCTTTATAAGATCAAAGTTAGGCTAATGTTAAATCCACAACCAAGTAAATTTGATACAATGAACATTACAATACCGTAGTTAAAATATCCGTAGAAAATAGATAAAAGTAAAGCATTTCTAAATTCTATTTGAAATACATTTTCAGGTCGAACTTTGGTTCATTGCTAATCAAACACTCAGAATGCAATTGCATCTAATCATTACAATGCTGCAGTCAATATGTTTTTTTCAAAAAATTGAATTGAAGCTAAAAAGAATTCCTAATTTGATCGGAATTCGGTTATCTGAATTTGTAAAAGATCATTTTTAGGTCACAGTTTGTCTGGCATTGTCTTTTACGCTATCTATTCTCTGCTGCCAATTCAAAATATCATTGATTTTTTTTGTATCTTTTCGTTCATGAGATTTTGATTCTGTCTCTTCATTGGAAGAAACGTGTACATGTTTGCCTTTACAACGGAAACTAGAAACTACTGTAAACCAAGTATTAAACGCGTGCGATAAATATCCGCGAGTTCCGCGAGTAACCTCTGCTCGCGGATATTTATCGTCGCGAACCAGTTGTTCATTTTCCCATGTTATGATTAGAGTTATTTGCCCTTTTTTGAATACCAATCCCGACGGATCGAAGAACTTTAGTGTTCTAGAAGTAGTTGAAATTTAATTACAAACATTCAGAAAAAATATATAAACGAATGGCAAATCTAAAACTATTTGTCTAAAAATGATTAAAATGTCAATAATTATTTCAGCTTGTGTTATCATTGTTCATTATTGTCACAGACGAGTTAGAGATAGCCTGGTTAATTACAACTAATTAAGAAGTATACTCATTATAACATTTTACCTACTTCCGGTGCGGATATAAGATTTTAAATGGACGCAATGCACAGAATGTCTTGAATGATAATGCGTAAGCAGTAATCACGGTAGCATTTTACCTAGTTTATGGGCGGATATAAAATTTTAATATGATACAAAAAATACTTGTGGAAATAAAAAAAAATATGACCACTTGTTCGCGGAAATAAATCGTCGCGGATTAGTTCTCTAGCGGTCAGTCGCGAATAAAAAATGACGCGTATAATAATTGGTTTACAGTATAAACTAAGTTTGAACCACGACATCTTGTATAAATACTACTATCCCCTTAAATCCACCTGTAACTGTCCATTCTTTAGTCAAAGACCTTTTGTCATTTTGCATCTGGAAACACACAAGTCTGGCTTTTCAACAAATTGCTGTGTATCCCTATAACTTACATGTGACTGTTCATTCTGTAAATAATGAACTTTCTCAGAACGAAGGAAGTCATTTTTAAAGTAGGAGAAAGGCCTCAATTCTGTCTATTCTGTTAGAGAAAGAACTAATCTCGGGCTTACGTACCGTCCTCGATTAGTTCTTCCTCTCATAGAATATGTACAGTTTGAGGCCTTTCTCCTTAAATTAGTTAAACTAAAGATTTTCAAAGGTTATGTAAATATGTAAATGGAATGAATCATTAATCTTTTTTACGTGTCCTATGAAAAGTGTGTGCAAATCCTTTGAGAAAATACCATATTTCCATGAAAAAATAATAATTTGTATAAATATGCAATAAATGCTTTCTTTTCACTTAATTGTGTTCGATCTACATACTTTTCAATCCTTCAAAATGAGCTTGTTTTTGCCAATGTTCTCGTGTTTTTCTAAATCCGAAAGCCATTTACCTAATCAAAGTGCAATTTTGAGCACATTCAAATTTCATTCGTGTATATTATAATTTACTTCTAGATTATACAATAAAATAGAAAATATTGGAGAGTTAAATTTCTAGTGATAAAAGAAAATATGATATATCTATATTTTATGCTCTATGTTTACTTTGAACAAGTTGTTATAGTTTTCAAAATTTAGAAGAAAGAAACCTTACCTCGACAGATGCTTCCAATTCTTGTGTAGCAAAACATACTTCCTCATTTTAATTTCCTGATCCAATAAATAAATGAAATCGATATAAAATACTGTTTTATGTTGTATTGTCATGGATTATTTAAAAGAAAACCGGAAATCACAATCCATAAATATAAGAAAGTTATAAATATGACATATGAGGAATCAAATATCGTTTAAATATAGAGATCACTAGTTTGGTGACTAAATGTCTTTGAATCATAAACATTGGTAATTAATTTATTTTCTTTTTTTTGCTCTCATAGAATACATATACATCTGAGACAATCCTATGTTATTCGTTATGCCTTTTGATATTAGTATAAATATCGACAAATACTAAAAAATACTACTGAAATCAACAAATACTGAAGTCATACCAAAGGACTGAAAATCACAATCATGAGCATGTAGAAAAATATTATTTGCATGGATCTGACACTTAGAGTAGACAATAATGTGAAATTTATAGAGAAACAAAAAAAGTCAAACAAGTCTTTATCTCTTTTCTAAACGTGAAACAGAAATATTTATGCTAAGATAAGATTAGACATGTTTAGGAGTACAAATTGCAATGAAAAATCTTTTAGACATATTCTTAGCTGGTTGATTTTCAATTTGTTCTTTAATCATTATTTTAAAATGATTTTAAAAAAAGTTTAAAAAAAAAGTATCTTACAATGTGATAAAAAATAAAAACAATGTAATAAAAATACATTTCTACCATTATTTACATAAAATTACATGTACCTATATATTTTAAACCTAGAAGCAATATAGAAAGGTTTTAGTACTAAACAAGTACATAACAAATGAAACAATTGTCAAAATTCTGCATAACAGTGAAAAAGTTGTCTCTTCCATGTTCGCGTTCTAAAATATATTTGTAGTTTGCTTAAAAATGGAATAACGAAGTAAAAAACCCCTAAAATTTTTACATTTTTTCACTCCTACAATTAGTTTGAAAGACTCAATTTCCCTTTAAGCCTGTAAAACGCAAAATTTTTACTAGGTATTAAAGTTAATGTAATGTAAATCCTGTCATAACATTTTGAAATAGGCTATTATACTGAATGTTTTATACACATACATATAACAGTGAACCGTGCGCGCATAAATTCTGCGCAGTCGCTATTTTTTGGAATATCACCCGTCGTCAAGCAATGTTGACTTTTGCTACGCTGGAGGGCGTGGCTTCATTATTCAGTGGGTAATAGTGTTTTTTAACAAATGTTTCTCTGCGACTGCGCAGAATTTATGCGCTCACGGTTCATTGTTATATTTATTTGTATAAAACATTCAGTATAATATAATAAATATTGCATGTAGTTGAGTGTAACATTGAAAATTTACACCCCTCGAAAACCATTGTCAACCTCGGATGCGCCTCGGTTGACAATGGTTTTTTTGGAGTGAAAATTTTCA
>NW_026937295.1:0-79970 GCF_032062105.1 Saccostrea cuccullata
GGATACTAGGTCTGATTTTAAAAATGTAGCATGAGGCCACAGGTCAAGGGCAACATTTCCACCTCCAAGTCCCAAAAAATGCATATTACCCTCATACCAAGTCAATATTAACTATATAATATGTATCATGACTGTCTTTAATGTTTCAGATAATTTATACGTTACTGCTGGGATCTAATAAAACATAAACTGAAGCATTTAATATTATTTTTTTAATGTTAACTTACAGTTCCATGTTTACATCTATATAGAGAGTAGACTAATGTCTGACAATGTTCCACGTCTGGATGTCGTTCCTTTAAGCACTCTTTAGGTGTCTTCCTTTCCTAGAACAAGGAATTACACATTTACCAATATCTGTTTAGTTCCCCTTAACCTAATTTTTTCTGTTCAATAAATCATATTGATTTATGAAAGCTTTGAAGATATCAAATAAAGCAAATTCTGAAAATACTTGCTTCATAGTGGTTTGCAATTGCTTTTTAAGCCCCTATTCTGTCCATGATATGACTCAAAATAAAATTTATCTTTTTTCTATCCTTGTCAATATGCACGTCATGTATATTAACTGGAACTTTTACTCTGGTAAACATGGTAAACAGGCATGCATCATAACTTATGAAAAAGTACTTCAGTGCCAACAGACTTTGTATTAGGCATTAAAGGTATGTGTTGAAAATATTACCTTTTGACAACAATCAGTGACTATCACACACTCATACAGCTCTTTTCTCACTCTGTCACATTTTCTTCCCCAGTTTCTCCAGAAAAAGATCGATTTCTTTTCTTCTGTATTTTCATCAACAGCTGCCATTCTTTTTCTAAAAACATAGGATAAATACAACTTGATGTACAAAATATTGAAGCATTTTTATGTGCTTTGTTGTAGCATCTTTGCAATACTTAAATAGTCTAAAACGAATTTAAGACTCAACTTACATTTAAAGAACATACCAACAGATTTTTGAGAAATCACTATGCTAACTAAATGCCTTTGGCATATCATTATGTAACTTGAGACTTATTATGAGACCTCTAACTAATCTCTGTTTAGATTCTGCTGGCCTAGATATTTGGACTGACGTCCACAGACACACGCCACTGTGGGCGTCAGTCCAAATATCTAGCCCAGCAGAATCTAAACAGAGATGAGATTGAACTCTGAACCTTTGACATGCCCGTCCAGTGCTCTACCAACTGAGATAAGGGGTTAACTCAATTGCCTAGATTAGTTTGAATTCGTGAATCAAAAAATGATTTCCATAATTTTATAAATTGATAATCTTCAATGAAATGTAGATATATCTTACATAATAAATGACATGCCGATAACTAAACTAATAAACACAATGATTGTATCTGAATAAAATTTAAAATATACATGAATACTATTACACAGGACGGATGGTTGACATTAAGCAGCTCCTCCGTCAATTTAAAGATGCCTAAAAAAACATTTTGTAGAGGAATTTCGAACTTATGTGTGAAAAAATCACTTTAGCATCAGTTTTCTGATTTGCAATCTTGACACCGTGTTGATTGTTGACTTCTGTTTTATTTGCTTACACCTCTGCCTGTACATTGTATGCAACTCACATGTAATTTACCTGCATATAAAATCTAGAACTATGGAGCATCAAGAAGACTCCGTCACTCCAAGGGCGCAGCCATCTTTGTTCTTTCGTAATCAATACGTTTGGAAAATCTTTAAGGTCTTCCGAGAGATAAATTATTTTAACCAATCAAAATTGAGATAAAATTCACAGTGGTACAACTAAATATTTTTGTATTGACAGTCTCACACAGTCAAATCTACCTATTAGGAGTAAAAAATTTCTTTAGGAGTTGCAGATGGAAAACTGAAAAGTAGAAGCATGCTGGTAAGAAGTTATTTTCATCAGCCATAGGTTTATTTTGAAATCAGTGAAAAGACAATATCTGAATATGAAATGTTTTCTCAGAATCTATCATCCAGTCATCTTGTACATTTTGTATATAAATGACTAAATCTGTAGATTAAAGAATTATGTCATTACATAGAACCGGTTTATTGTCTCTTGCTCACTGACTTCATACAAGCTCTTTGTATACATATGCTGTATAGTGCTGCACACAAACTCAAGAGCATTTTCACTGATACACATGTCACAGTGTATACTGAATGATGTAATAATTCAATCATTGAAGTAATATCATCATGATCATACGTATTGTATCTAAAGGAGAAGAAGAGTGCTAAGGAGTCGGACTGTGTCCAGGTCTGTGTCAGATGTCGACCACTGAATGACAAGGAGAAAGAGCAGAGCTGTACACAGTGTGTCAAGGTGAGATACAAAACTATCCAATGTCATGATAAGATTGTAATCCATCTTGTAAAAACATTTGTAACTGGTAACGACAAAATCCGAACCTTGAACCCCATCTGAAGTACCTACTGAGCTATCTGGCTCCCAGGTGCACTGCAGAGTGAATGTGTCACACTGCACTGCCAACTTTCCTCTCTACTTAATCATGTGTTAATGTTTTTACCCCTGACAAAAATCCAGGGCTGAGGCTGTTCCCTTTGCAGCGCTTTTACCGTTCACTTCCAGGACAAGGCATGGCATCATTTGTAAGAGACAAGGAAAAAATGTGATGGATCTGACCAGGATTCAAACCCAGGGCCCTTGAATCACTAGTCAGATATTGTACTAACTGCAGATCTCTTGCTACCAGCAGTCAAACCTGATGACTGCCAAACAATCTTTAACTCATGCAGATTTTGTGTTAAAAACTGATTGATCATAAACTATTTTTGGATGAGTCAGAATGGCAAATGATTGATAAGTAATTTGAGAGAAATTAAGGGGGGGGGGGGATCGGAAATGAAATATAAATCAGTTTTCATATTTTACCATTTTAAACAATTTTTCTTTAACTTACAGGTTGATGAAGTGAGAGGAACCATTGTAGTGAAACCTCCCAATGCTGGATCAGGGGATCCTCCCAAAACCTTCACCTTTGACACCGTGTTTGACACAAACTGTAAACAAGTAGACGTGTACAATAAAACAGCCAGACCTATAGTGGAATGTGTCTTAGAAGGATACAATGGTTAGATTTTTCTGAATGCCAAATACTGAATATCATAATTTATAGCGTATGGTCCAAATGAGATTTGAACTTTTAATATAGTAATCTTTGAAAATGAGAATGCATTCTCTGACTATCTATTCATATTGTACAGTAAATGTTACCTTACTTGCCAACCTCAAATATGTAGAAAGAAGAAGATCATGACCCTCTTTGAAAAGTAAAAAAATCTGATCTTTATTCATAATATTTTAATTCTTTATCTTTTACAGGAACCATTTTTGCATATGGACAGACTGGTACAGGGAAGACCTTCACCATGGAAGGAGTCAGATCTGTGCCAGAGTTAAGAGGGATCATTCCTAACTCTTTTGCTCACATATTTGGTCACATAGCAAAAGCAGAAGGAGATACTAGGTAAATTTATTGATAAATTGAAATGCAACTCAAGATATGCTCATTACAGTTCAATTTTGCATAAAATCTTTAAAAATAGCAATGAATGCATCATTAAAAGACAATTTTTTGTTTGGGAACTGAGTATAATTTCCATGAATGTTAACAATTCTGTGACTGTTTAAAGGTTTTTGGTCCGTGTTTGCTATCTGGAAATCTATAATGAGGAAGTCAGAGATTTGCTGGGTAAAGATCAGTCTGCCAGACTAGAGGTAAATGGGGTCCACAGATGAATTTCTTAAAAGTCTTTTGTCAACATTTTTTTTTACTTATCTAAAATAAGCAGATTTACATGATACATTTATTGGACTTTAGCCTTATCTATGAGAATGTTAACTAAGTATTCAATGCATTGTACATTGTAGGTGAAGGAGAGACCAGATGTTGGGGTGTATGTAAAAGACCTGTCAGCATTCAGTGTCAATAACGCTGACGACATGGACAGAATCATGACAATCGGAAACAAAAACAGTAAGTTTAGGAATACTAGTGGGAAAATTATATCAACATAATGATATAAATCCATTTCTGCCAATTAAAAGTTCTCTTACATTATATTGTGTTCGTAAAATATCTGTACATATGTGACAAATTGTCTGTGAACAAATTGCATGTATCCTTTTGAAGGAACACTCACAGTTTATGTTATATTTCATCAATTGGATGGATTTGAGGAAAATAAGGCATAAAAATCTGCAGCAATTTGACTCTTTTGGAAAATATAGCCTATACATTGATTTATTTTCCTGTTTTATTTTATGATTTTATTTCAATAGGACATGTGGGTGCCACAAACATGAACCTACACAGTTCTAGATCACATGCCATCTTCACTGTCACCATAGAATGTAGTGAGAAATATCCCGATGGTAAACAGCATGTACGAGTAGGCAAACTACATCTGGTAGACTTGGCAGTAAGTATATAATGAGTGTGCCTGATTCTGGTTTGTCATGTATGATGTTACTGTGATAACACGATACACTGAAAATTTGAGAGATATGAGTTTATATATACAAGATGTTTGTTTGTGTTGAAATGAAAAGCCAACCTGTGTGCATAAACATTTTACATGCATTATTGCACTGACCTGAGAATTTTAGGAATTATTTATATGTACTTCTTACATGACTGCTTAGAAATATTTTTAGTTCACAAAAAAGTCACTTGAGTTACTCGCAAAAATGGGAGTAGTTAGCAGTGAAAGGCAGTAGTTAATCAAATGTCAAAACCCTACCTTCAGGGATCTGAGAGGCAGGCTAAGACAGGAGCCACTGGACAGAGACTGAAGGAGGCCACCAAGATCAACCTGTCCCTGTCCACCCTGGGTAACGTCATCTCCTCCCTGGTGGACGGGAAAAGTACTCACATTCCGTACCGAAACTCCAAACTGACCAGACTGTTACAGGACTCACTGGGAGGGAACTCAAAGACTGCTATGGTAAGATAGTCATTGTAATAATGTAAAACGAGATGGTAAAGAAAACTTACAGTATTTTAAACAGAATTGCGAAGTTTTTAACTCTTTTATAGTTTATTTTAAAAAGACCTTTTGAAAAAAATTTACAGAAATAATTAATTTAAAGGGTAACACATTCTGCTTGAATTATTGTGTTAATGACATGGATTGGAATCTTTTAGATTGCAAACATTGGCCCAGCAGATTATAACTATGATGAGTCCATCAGTACTTTGCGCTACGCAAACAGAGCCAAGAATATCCAGAACAAGGCAAAGATTAACGAGGATCCTAAGGACGCACTGTTAAGGCAGTTCCAGAAGGAGATAGATGAGCTCAGGAAACAGCTGGAAGAAGGTCTGATTTAGAAAACACAAGAGGGGTGTTGTTACCATATTGTAAAGAATTCTTTAAGCAAATGCTCCCTTAATTTTTTTAAATAAAATATGAAATTCATTGTAGTATCAAAAATTATCAAATGTTACAGAAATTTAGATGAACATTTATGACTTTTTTATTGCAAATTACAGTTTCTCCCTTTTATGAAAATGTTGCTAGATTTTGAGAGATTCAATTCTTATACATGTTGGACATAACAGAGTTGGTTCAGATTTTTTAGTGTTACAGGAATTTTACACACATTGACAAATTTTGCTTTTGGATAGCATTGAATGGATATGTTATTTCATTCCTGTAGGATCCGATTACGAGTCTGGTGAATCAGAGGAGGAGGAGAGTGAGGAAGAGGTGGGGGAGGATGGAGTCGTCAGGAGGGTGAAGAGGAAGAAGAAGAAGCGAGGTGAGGCATACATACATGTCAAGTTTCAGCGTGTTCTGTTCATTCAAATCATTCATTCTTGTTCTTCATATATACTAGATATATTTTTATGCTCATTGCTGTATGTAATTAACATGCGTGGAATATACCATGCCACTTGTATCTTCATATTTTTTCACATGTACATAAGCAGGATTATGTAGAATAGTTTAAAGTATCCTGTGTATAATTATATAGTTTAAACAGGAGTAATGGTTCATATTTCATACATACATGTAGCTGTTCAGTAGAGGTTTATTATTTATCACCACAAGCTTTGTTCCTATATATATATAATCATGTACATACATATATTATAATTGTGTGTTCATTTAATATAATCATATGTGTATATGTGTGTGTATTATGTCACGACAGGAAAAGGACAGAAAGGTAAAAGGATGTTGAATCTGTTCATGAGCTTCTTAGATAGCACATTGCACCTTTAGATAAATAATGGATATCTACATCCCTGATGATATGTTATTCTCTGTCAGCTGCAAAATTCATGCATATTATACTGTAACGGGTGTCTTTGGCCATGCTCTTGATATACACGAATAAATCTATTTCCTCTCTTGTAAACATTAGCCTTTATTTTCTTATTCTGGAAATAACTGAGAAAAAAAATCTGCAAAATATTGTACACATTTCTGAATCGTAATAAACATATAAAAAAGCACAAAATATATCAATAAGCTAATGTGGTGATATGTCTGTTTTTGTCAAGATACTAAACGGATATTTAAAACCCATACATATAAATCTTTTTTTTATAACATTCTTTAAAGCTAAAGTGTACATCTATACACTGTTCTTACTTTCCAACAAAACATTGAACAAGTGAATCACAGATTACCTTGTTTAAAATGTATGTTGGTGAGAGTATGCTACTTAAAAAATCACTTGCTCTAGAAAAATGTTGTGAAAAATCTCAGTGTGTAATTGTTGTCAGTAGGTGTATTGTCAGATGGAAAATGTCTTCTGGGTAAAAAAGTTTCTTCAAACTTTATACAATATACTACATGTACATGATGTACTGTAGTTAAGTTTCAAATTTGAACATTCTTCTTGATGGGATCCTTCACTATTTTCACATCAATTCCATACGATTCTCACATTTATCCTATGATTCTTTTTGTTTTCAAATAATGGGATTTCTACATTATAAGAAGATGGTAAGTTGTTTAGCAACTAAGCATATGACATCTTGAAATTCATATTTATTTTTACAATATATGTATCTTGAATCAAAAAAATAATTAAATCTTTTGATTTCACATTTGTTTTTTTTTAAGAATGCTCTAGGCATGCATAGTGTCAGCAGGTTTTGAATTATTTACAGTTCAGCAGAAATTACAATGAATGATGGGATTTTTTGGATGAAGCATTTTAGTTCATTGATGACTGTAGATTTACCGTTTAATTTAGTGAAGGGATATTTTTTTTAATAATTGATCCATGCTTGCATCTGGATTTTGTTAAAATCAGTTTAATATTTTTCATTACAGACTGTTACACTTGCTTTCTAGTATATTTATTTGAAACCTGATATTGAACATGCTGAAGCTTTTATTTTGAAACCAGGCTTCATTTTTAAACAATTAAATATTTTTTGACACAGCTAACAATAAATTGCGGTACAGTAACTTATTTTTAATAATTCAATATAGTTTATGAGCTTGAGCAGAATTGAAAAAAAGAAGCATTGTACATCACAGCAACATTGTGTGTCTTTTCTGTCTAATTTATACTGTTAAGCTGCTTATAGCTATTTCCTTTATTATATCTCAAAGATGAATGCAAAATAAGTACATACAAAATAATTAGGGCACTTAAGTTGTTAAATTAAACAATAAGATATAGTTGGGGAAAAAAGAAAAAAAAATGATAAAAAATGAATTAACACTATAAATAATATGCTATTTGTGGAACATAGATGTAAAGTAGTTTAAATTTTTGAAGTTGAATGGGAAACAACACTTGTAACTATTTTATCATATTAAATGATACCCAAAGAAACTTGTTTTTCTCAAGGAAAGATCGAATTCGATGCTTTGCACTTATTATATGATGAAAAAACATGTATAAATGAATTTCAGTGTTGAAACATACATGTATTACTGTTTATGCATTCAGAACGTAAACACATTTCCAAGGAGAAGATGGCAGAGATTCAGAGTAAGATAGAGAAGGACAGGAAGATTCTGGAATCTAAGAAGGACATGGCTGAGGAGGAGAGAAACAAGGTCAAGGAGGACCTGGAGGAGAAAGAGATGGAACTCAAGAAATTCCAGTAGGTTTATCTGACAAAAAATTCCAGTAGGGTTATCTCAGAAGAAATTCCAGTAGGTTTCTCTGACAGGAAATTTCAGTAGATTTATGTGACAACACACATATATATATAAATCAGTAGGTTTTTGTCAGGAAATTCCATTTTATTAAAGAAATTCCAGGTCTATCACTGAGAAATTTAGTTTTATATCTCAACAAAACATAGGCCTAACAAAATTCCAGTATTATGTTTAAAATGTAGGTCTGGAAATTCCAGTAGGTCTATCTGACAAGAAATTCCAGTAGGTCTATCTCACGAGAAATTCCAGTAGGTTTATATCTCAAGAAATTCCAGTAGGCCTATCTCACGAGAAATTCCAGTAGGTTTATCTGACAAGAAATTCCAGTAGGTCTATCTCACGAGAAATTCCAGTAGGTTTCTCTGACAAGAAATTCCAGTAGGTCTATCTCACAAGAAATTCCAGTAGGTTTATTCTACAAGAAATTCCAGTAGGCCTATCTCACACAAAATTCCAGTCGGTTTATCTGAGAGAAAATTCCAGTAGGTTTATTTGACAGGAAATTCTCATAGGTTTTTAAAGGAAATCACAGTATGTTTGTATGACAGGAAATTCCAGTAGATTTATTGAGAAGAAAAAAAATCCAGTAGGTTTATTTGACAAGAAATTCCAATATTTTATTTTGCTAATATTAAAAATTTCTTTGAGGTACGTATCTCAGAAACTGTATGTTAATGCTTACAAGATGAAATGAAAAACATAACAAAAATACTATTTGAGCTTTTCAATTCAAACTTTTTAGTGAGGAACAAGACCAGCTGGCAAATAAACTAAATGCTCTGGAGAAGAAGATTATCGTGGGAGGAGAGAACCTGCTGGAGAAAGCCGAGGAGCAGGAGAGACTGCTGGAGGAGTCAGCCAAGGAGTTAGAGGCCAGGAAGGCAAAGGAAGAGGAGCTCCGAAAGGCTCTACAGGAAAAAGAGGTTATACAATTAGATTGATGTTTGACATTATTAAAAAGTGTTATAAAAGAGAGCACTGAAAATAAAACGAGAAACTTAAGCAAATCTGAATAGGCCCCTTATGTCTTGATAACATGTATGTCATGTCATTTAATACAGTCATGTTGATTCATTTTATCTAATAAGTAACAAAAAATCCTAAAAGAGGGATTCCTACATAGATATTTTCTGTGTTTTTGAGCCTTTGATAATTATCAGAGAAATAATCCATTCACCATAATAAATGGGATTATATTTATATTGCATCAGCAAATACTATGTACATGTAATGACATTCTCATTTGGTATATCGCTGTCAAATGAACTAAAAACAGAATCATTTAAAAATTTACAGCAAGAACAAGTAGACATTGAAGAGAAGTACAGCTCACTGCAGGAAGAAATCCAGGGTAAAACCAAGAAACTGAAGAAGGTGTGGACCATGTTGATGCAGGCAAAATCTGAGGTGGGTGTTGTAGCAATATATTTATATCATGGGCAGTAGATTTTGTTATGGTTTTGTCGAAATAAATCGAACCCCTTTGTGAATTTTATTTTAACAATGATGTTTTCAACAATATTATAGATGGACTGCAAATAAGAAACTTATGCAAAATAATTAGGGTCCGTAGCTTCCGTCTGTCTGTTGTTAAATTAAACAATTTTTCAAAATGCTACTCCTCCTACAGTTTTGGTCTGATTTCAATATAACTTGGCACACAAGTAGATACACAAAATACATAATTCTGTAAATAATCGATGAACAGTGTTGCTGTGGTTACTAAAAATAGAAATTTCTGTGAAATTCTTTCAAAATTTCCTTTACAGTTTTGGTCTGATTTCAATATAACTTGGCACACAAGTAGACTACACAAGATATATAATTCTGTATACCCAAAGAAACGTGTTTTTCTAAAAATAGAATTTTATGTGAAATTCTTTCAAAATGCTTTCCTACAGTTTTTGTCTGATTTCAATATAACTTGTCACACAAGTAGACTACATAAGATACATAATTCTGAATATCAGTTTTTGAAACATGAATGTTACCGTGGTTACTAAAAATAGAAATTTCTGTGAAATTCTTTTAAAACTATTTCCTAAGTTTTAGTCTGATTTCAGTATAATAGCACACAAGTAGACTACACTAAGATACATAATTCTGTATATCAGTTTTTGATTTTGATGAGCGGTGTTGCATTGTTACTAAAAATGAAGGAGAGAAATTCTTTCAAAATGCTACTCCTCCTACAGTTTTGGTCCGATTTCAATATAACTTGGCACACAAGTAGACTACACTAAGATACATAATTCTGTTTATCAGTTTTTGATTTCAATGAAAAGTGTTGCCCTGGTTACTAAAAATAGAATTTTCTGTGAAATTCTTTCAAAATGCTTCTCCTCTTACAGTTTTAGTCTGATTTCAATATAACTTGGCACACAAGTAGACTACACAAAGATACATAATTCTGTATATCGGTTTTTGATTTCGATGAACAGTGTTGCCGTGATTACTAAAAATAGAAATTTCTGTGAAATTCTTTCAAAATGCTACTCCTCTTACAGTTTTGGTCTGATTTCAATATAACTTGGCACACAAGTAGACTACACAAGATATATAATTCTGTATATCGGTTTTTGATTTCGATGAACGGTGTTACCGTGGTTACTAAAAATAGAATTTTATGTGAAATTCTTTCAAAATGCTACTCCTCCTACAGTTTTTGTCTGATTTCAATATAACTTGGCACACAAGTAGACTACACTAAGATACATAATTCTGTATATCAGTTTTTGATTTCGATGAACGGTGTTACCGTGGTTACTAAAAATAGAAATTTCTGTGAAATTCTTTTAAAATGCTACTTCTCCTACAGTTTTAGTCTGATTTCAGTATAACTTAGCACACAAGTAGACTACACTAAGATACATAATTCTGTATATCAGTTTTTGATTTTGATGAGCGGTGTTGCTATTGTTACTAAAAATAGAAATTTCTATGAAATTCTTTCAAAATGCTACTCCTCCAGTAGATTTCAATATAACTTGGCACACAAGAAAACAAAGATACATGATTCTGTTTATCAGTTTTTGATTTCAATGAAAAGTGTTGCCCTGGTTACTAAAAATAGAATTTTCTGTGAAATTATTCAAAAATTTCTCTTACAGTTTTAGTCTGATTTCAATATAACTTGGCACACAAGTAGACTGAAAAACATAATTCTGTGTAAAAGTTTTTGATTTCGTTGAAGCTGTGGTTACTAAAAAAACTTTTCTGTGAAATTCTTTCAAAATGCTACTCCTCTTACAGTTTTGGTCTGATTTCAATATAACTGGCACACAAGTGACTACACTAAGATACATAATTCTGTGGGAGTTTTTGAGAGAACAGTGTTGCTGTGGTTACTAAAAATAGAAATTTCTGTGAAATTCTTTCAAAATGCTATTCCTCTTACAGTTTTGGTCTGATTTCAATATAACTTGGCACACAAGTAGACTACACTAAGATACAAAATTCTATATACATGTATCAGGACTCTACGATGAACAGAGCTTTGATTACTAAAAATAGAAATTTCTGTTAAATACAAAATTACTCCAAAAAGTTTAAGTCTGAATATAATATAATGAGGCCTGCAAACTATACTAAGAACATAAAGAAACTTAATCAAGGATCATTATTCTTTTTAGCTCACCTGAGCCGAAGGCTCAAGTGAGCTTTTCTGATCAAAATTTGTCCGTTGTCTGTCGTCGTTGTTGTTGTCGTTGTTGTTGTTGTCATTGTCGTTGTAAGTAAACTTTTCACACAAATCTTTAAAACCAGGGCCAATTGAATTCTACAAACTTGGTACAAATATTTTCTGTCAAGTTTTTGCCACGCCCACTTCCAAGGGGAGATAATTATGAAAAATGTGAAAAATTAATGGCATTTTTAACAAAAATATTTTATCCAGAACCATGGGCCAGGAAAGATGCAAAACTATGTATCATGTAATGTAGATTCTAGTTTGGTATATCGCTGCCAAATGAACTAACAACAGAAGTTTTACATAGGAATATATAGGAAAAATCTTACAGCAAAAACAAGTACCACAGGGCCAAAAGATGAAACTCACTGAATCATCCCAGGGTAAAACCAAGAGTTTGAAGAAGGTGTGACCATGTTGATGCAGGCAAAATCTGACCCAAGTTTTACATAGGAATATATAGGAAAAATCTTTAAAAATCTTCTCGAAGTTCAAGGGAAAGATGAAACTCATGTGGAAGAGATCGTGGGGTAGTGTGGATTCAAGTTTGTTCAAATAAACCCCCGGAAATTTCAAATGGCCGACCATCGAAGTTTTACATAGGAATATATAGGAAAAATCTTTAAGTATCTTTTTTAATAAAGTCAGGGCCAGGAAAGTTTGAAACTCATGTATTTTAGGTAGGTAATTTAGTTTGTTCAACAACATGATCTCGGGGCTATTTTAAATAAATAAAAGTTTTACATAGGAATATATAGGAAAAATCTTTAAAAATCTTGTTCTTATTTCATGAGGAAACATGAAACTCATTGGTTTCAGGTAGTGCAGATTCAAGTTTGTTCAAATCATGGGGGCTAGGGTGGGGCCAGTGTTCACAAGTTTTACATAGGAATATATAGGAAAAATCTTTAAAAATCTTTTCTCCAGAACCACTGGGCAATGAAAGACAAACTGGGATTATGTAGTGTAATTAAACGTTTATTCAAATCATGAACTCATGGGGCCAAAACGTACGTTTTCAAGGAATATATACTAAAAATTAAAAATCTTCTTTCCAGAACCACTGGACCAGGAAAGATAACTCGTGTGGAATCATTCATTTAGTGTTTCCAAGTTATAACCAATTAATTTTATCTACACACGGACGACCCAAGTTTTACATAGTGAATATATAGGAAAAATCTTTAAAAATCCTCCAGCACAGCCAGGAAAGGCATTCATGTTATCCAGGTAAATCCTAGCTGTATTAATTTCACCCGGAGCAAGGGTGGGGTATGCACACTTGTTTTACATAGGAATATATAGGAAAAATCTTTAAAAACTTCTCGAGAGATAGGAGGAAAGTGAAAAAAAATAATGAAATGTGTGTAATGGGACCCCCGGGTCTAGGTTGGGGAGAGAGAGAGAACTTACATAGGGATGTATAGGAAAAATCTTTTAAAATCTTCTTTTCAAGTTCTTCAAAGCTATGATTAGTGATACATGTTTTTATATGGAATCATCCTCAGGTAGTGTAGATTCTAATTTGTTCAAATGATGAACGCCTGGAGAGTCAACCTGATGTTATATCATGTGGCCCCTGGGATTTTGTTTTTTTGTTGAAATAAATCAATTCCCAACTGCTTAAGAACTTTTCTCTTCCTTTGCTTTAAGTACAAACCATATTTTAGACTGGGTTTTTTGGTCAAATATTCACAATTCATTTTTCATATATTTGATCTTACATGTAACAAACATGTATTTAGATTAATAAAGTTTCATTAGTTTCCACCCAGAGGAATTTGAATTATTATGGAGTTTTTTTAAAGACAGTTGCTTTTTTCCCTTGCATTTCAGATAGCAGATTTACAACAAGAACATCAGAGGGAAATGGAGGGTCTGTTAGAGAATGTCAGGCAACTCAGTCGAGAACTTAAACTACAGATGACACTCATTGACAACTTCATACCACCAGAATATCAGGTAAATTTAAAACTTCAGACTCAAAATATACATGTACTAAATTGTTCCTTGACCCTTATCTTCCTTTTGCAGCTTTTGAACAATTGAAAATATGCAAAGATCAAATAGGGAGACTTACATAATAGCCTACTTTTCAACCCCATTGTAGATGTACTCCTAATGATATGATTTCTGTAGTTATTACTTTGGTCTTTTTTCATCATTAGGACATGATTGAGCAGAATGTGACATGGAATGATGATATCGGGGAGTGGCAGCTTCGATGTGTGGCGTACTCGGGTAACAACATGAGGAAGCAGTCACCACAGCCAGAGAAGGACAAAGATAAGGTGGGTCTGGGTATCTATAATGTAAACATCTAACGAGGCTTGTTCTAATGAATAGATCAATTTTTAGGTGAAATAATGGATAGATATTGAAAATAATATTTCCATGAGTTGTGCACAAAATTGAAACTTTTATGTATATCAGTTTTGCAATTGCAATATATTCACCAAACATAAAATGCTGTACATATACTGTATGTACTGGTTACTATGTTTGTTTTTTTCTTGTTCTAGTATTCAGCCCCAGACCTCAGTAACATTTACTTGGCGTACACAGCAGAAACAGCTGAGAAGGCTATGGAGAAGGCACTGAGACCAAAATCCTCAAAATCAGCGAGGCCAAAGTCCAGTCGACCTAAATCCAGCCGACCAAAGAGTTCCAAAAAGTTAGTCTGCAGCACACAAATATCAATTCCTCCTTCCTAAACCAACCTTTCTTATACAATCGCATTCCATCATTTAAATTTCCATTTCCCTTATAACAATTTAATGTATATGTGACAACTTTTTGATGCAATTAAAAGCATGATTTATATACATGTACATGTGTATTTGTAATTTTAAGAGAGTATATTATTTTGAAAATGAATGCTGAAAATTAATGTTAAATTTATTAATCAATTTTAGTGCTGTAAAAGTTTACATGTACAATACAATATATTGAAAAAGAATGTTTTTCAAACCAAAGACATTTTTTTTCTATTGGGGGGGGGGGGGGAGTTAGGATATTTGCCTAATAATTGATAGTTTTTTACTGTCTAAATTTTTTGTCTGTAAAACTGATACATGTTTATGTGATATTTTAGGAAGCAGAAGGAGGCCAACATAGAGGACGTGATACAGTGACTTACAGCGGCCCTTTGGACTCTCATCATCATTGAGTTAGCTATCATTATAGGACTCTAGCCCACCACTTATCTCTGATAACAACTTGTTAATAAATCTGATAACAACTTCATGAAATTTAAAAGCAATTGTTATAAAATCCAAGCTATTGTGAAATCTAATTATAGCTGTTATAAAATCTGAAAACAGCTGTTTGTGAATCTAAGTTTTCTGTGGACATTGCTTTGCTTCTGTAGCCAGAAAATTATAAAATGTTAATTAATGTTTTAAATTTGTTGAAAAATCAAATTTCTGAAATACCTGGGGGTAGATCTGCAAATTAATGACATGTATTGTCAATGATTTTTTTTTTTATTTATGTTTACCTTTACATGTGATATTATTTTTGTGACTAGTCACAATCTGAATTCCATCCATTTAGTTTTCTTTTTATTTATTTTTACACGATTGTACTTGCTTTTTTAGTGCAAAGGATTGTCTTTTTTTTTGTACATGTACAAATTAATATAGTTTAAAGTTTTTTTCAGGTCTCCATTAATTAGCTATTATATAATTTTATTTTTTTTTTCAAATTTGATTGAATTATTTTTCTGAAAGATAATCTACATGTATTTATCTGAATGATAATCTACAAAATTGGTTGTGAATAATTGTTTTGTACGCTGTGAGTGTATATGCCTCCGTACATGCAGTACAAAGGAAATAAAAATTTCTTTCTTCCCATTGGCATGAAATTCCTGAATAAATTAATTAAAAAGTACATAAAAAGTTGTCTTTTATTGTGCACATGTATAGTAAGGACTGGTACATGAACAGTGTACATTGTATATTCTATCCTAGTGAAAATCAATGCATGTCAGTTGAGTTGAACATCACAATTAGTTGGATAACTGATATAGAAGATGAAATGAACTTTGCAAATTTCTGTATGAAAAAATCAAAAACCTTTATAAATGAATCATTTCACATTAAGTATTAAATGAGAATTGAAATTCAGTCTGTAACTTTAAGGCTTCCAGTATAAGTAGATGCCATTAAAGAAAATCTGAAGTAATTTCTTCAAAGTGAAATAATTTGAGTACAGTACTGCTTTGTATGTGCCCTATACCGTAAATCTGGAAATTTTTACGTCGATTTTATTTTGCGAATCTGTGTCAAAATACTGTTGATTAATTTTTAAGTTTCAAAATTTTGTGAATGACCACTACTTTGTTTTCATTTTCTTATTGTTGAATTATTTTTAAGAAAAATATTTTTGCGAATGCAATGAACTCGCGAATTTGCTAAAAATTTATTTACAGCAAAAATTTCCAGATTTACAGTAGTAATCAACAGATTTCTCTCCCTTGGGCCCAGATAGCTCAACTTTCATCCGGAGTGCCCATGGAGATCAAAGGTCAAGATACATTGTGGAAATTAAATCATTTCTGTGACAAATCTGGAATGATAATTAAACTGAATGTTAATTATGCATTCAATACTGAGAAGAGACTTTCCGTATTATTTTATAATCATTTTTGATAGTCTAAATAAATTTGAATGATCCATGTAGGACCTAAGATTTTATGGGACTTGGTCACATCTAGCTGATGAACAGTTTACATTAACATACAATGATGGACACAATTATCCAGCGCTTCAAATCTGGTATAAAATAAATCAGTTTATCAGACAGAACAAAACACTTTTTCAGTTATTTTTTTTTTATCAATCTTTAACATAAACAAAAAATAAGGATATAACAAGGTACTTGGTCTAGGGGGTTCTTGTGTTACAAAGAATATAAAAGTTAGGGAGTGGTCTCTATTGTAACATGATTCAGGAGACTTAAAAGAATATAACACAATATATTATTCTTTGATCTACATATTTATACAGTTTTCAAATTTTAATGTGCATTAACACAAAATTCTGAAAGGCTCTGTCTTTTCTACATGACTGTATACAATGTTATAAAAATTGTATTATTAAAATAGAAGTCTGAGAAATTTTAAATGTCATTTACAACTCTATAATATATATATACTCATAGCCTTCCAAAATGAATTTTATAAAATTTGTTTCCCGTCACTGTAACACATGTAGTGTACATACATTGTATAACTAGATGTATATAATCATAATAGTTTTTGCAGTTACTCTGATAAAAAATATTACCAGGTATGTTTTTTCAGTTTTAAAAAGATCTCTTTTATTAAAGTCTTAAAAAAAAATTCTCTATAGTTTTTTTAAAAATGCACCAGAAGTGTTTATATCTACAAGACAAGACAAAAACGTATAAAGTTACATGTATTTCATTATGAACATCTCATTATCACTTGCACTGTGCTAGAAATCTACAACACTTCTATGAACAACCTGTGCTTTTCAATTTCGGCGTTGACATTTAAAATTGTTAAATTTAAGTTATAAATTTTGTGACGATTTAAAACATAACTTAACCACACAGCAAAAATGAGATCTGTGCAACAAATATGAAAACTGAAAAGAGTGGGGCTGTAAACAGAGTCGGACATGGTGATGAAGTAATGAATGTCAAATGGTAAACACCATGACTAAGGGGTGTTAAGAAAGTCCATTCCATGATGAAATATTTTCAAAAATTCTCAAAGTTGTGCTTAACTAACGAGATGAACTTTCAAGTCTGACAAAATCAGTAGAATGTGTTTTAGATTTATTAGCAATTCATGTCTAGCAGGACATTAAAGGATTTTTCCATCATATGAAAATAAATATAACACCTTTAATGCATCAGACAAGCTGATGAGCATGCTACATGTAGGTATAAGAATATAAATTACTTTTCAAAAGAATAGGTTTGTCATTTTCAAAATTTTTCACTGACTTGATAATTTTTGCATAGTATTTGAAAGGATGTTTTGACCTATGTGCTTAGTATAGGTCACAAATACATGTATATGGCATCCCTAATTTTTCTGCACAGACATCATCTGTTTTAATACCTGCCCTCCCCTTATTGATTCAACAAAAGACAGTTAAAACCTTATCAGTAGCAAGAATGGACTCTGTAAACATGAAATATCATAAATTGTAAATAAATTGTAAATATTTTCTCATCATATTAGAGAAAAAACTGGAATGAACTTTCTTAACACCCTTTAGAATAATGGAAAGTTTTAAACATGATTTTTGGTTGTGACAGTTATCGAAAAATTGTGTATAAAAATCTCACTATCAAATTTCCATATACAATTCTTTTGAACCTTGATAAATATGAAGAACTAGATGAACTAAATAGTACTAACATAACACTATAGCTTAGATTAGATCAGTTGATGCATCGTATACATACAATGTAGAGGCTAGTTTTGCTCTACTATTTTTAGAAATGACAAGAGCAAAATATACTGGAATTTGAGTATCAAGGTACAGTGTTATTGAGACAATGAAGTGAAAATGTTTAAATAAATTATAGTTCCATATACATAGTACTTTCTGTAAATAACATTATTATACACTGTATTTTAAAATTATTATGCATTTCTTATATCATATATACACAAAACTTTATTAAGTATTTGGCTCACATTTCTTATCATAAAGCATTTAATATATGAAGAGGCAGGATGTTTCTGGAAAAAAAGAGAAATCATCCCTGAAGACATTTCGGTAATTATATGAAGCCTTTTTTTCCCAAAAATTTCAACAACAAAGATTTAAATAAAAGAATGTTAAAATAACAATGTATCAGAAATATCCTGCTGATTGGGGGATTGGCATGAACAAATTTACAAAATACAGTCATATAGTATACATGTATACATAATTATGGAATCCTAAAATAATGTAGAATCAAGAAGAAACCCAAGCCAATTCCTGACAATGAAATGCCCCATTTTTATACAATCCACACCACACATCAATTTAATAAATGCCTTTTCTTAAACAATCACAGTCAAATTACAACTCTGAATGAATGCACAGTGTACTTAAAATACTGTAGTTCAATTAGAGTTGACCACAGTGCAAATATGACAGACATATAACATTATGCAGAGTTCAAGGTTGACCAACAGCTAGAACAAGTTTCTACAAATTATTAGTCAAGAGAAATTCTTTACTAAGGCAAGTAGACAAACAAAGAATAATGAAACAATAATACTGTGACTAATTTTTGTACATTTTGTTTTACAAAATGAGTTCAGTGTTTGAGTTAGGTAGATATATATGGCTTGAGCATATCATATGTACATGTGAAGATTATGAGTTACTTACAACATGAAAAATATATAATTCATAAAAATTATAATGATACTGTTGTACAGTGATAATGGATATACATAATTCCTGGCAATATTTACATACATCATTTATATAGAAATACATGTACATGTATTAAGATCTCAAAATCTGATCAAAGTATTAAAATTTTGCATACTAACTCAGCTAGGTAAAGCATTTTAAAGAAAATTTTCTTAGTTTTCTAAATTTCTGTTGAGTTCTAAATATAATTATATTGAATGACTTTTTTTTTAACCCATAATTTGTTGCAAGTCACTGTGTACTTTGTACAATGTTTTTTTCTGAATCACTATTAAATGATTTAAAATGTTCATAAATAATAATAAAATCTTTGAACACTCCCCCAAAAGGTGAAATTTTCTATATTCTGATTGTCTGTACATTTACCCTAAAACGTCAGACTAGTTAAAAGCTAAAGCTGACACACATTTCTTCTGTTCCCCCTAAATCTACACATCCTCGGCGACTTCTTTTTCTTGAGTTTTGAGAGCGAGTATGAGCTTCTCTATCAGGAATGACAACAGTTTGTCCAGGGGGTCCATGAATCCTCGCTGCATCCATTTAGGAATAGTGACACGAGCGTGAGAGAACCCAAGCTTCTGTAAGACATAGTCCACCACCACCGTGTCAATTTCTTTACCTTTACTGGCCCAGTGGAGAAGTCTGTAAAATATATGCCACTTCAGTTCTTAATCTGTTTTTTGTTGATTTTTTTTACTCTAAAAAATTATTTTTATTGTAATTACGCAATTTAGGCTTATTACAATTTGCATATAATTTTTTTGGAGAGAAAAATACCTCAAATCTACAATTTATGCAATAAGAAATATATTTCATATTATCAGTGACACAGTCAAAATGCAACAATATTTTTTGCAACGTTTGAATGATATTCACTTTCCATGTCACAAACTTTGAAAAGCCTAGTTCATAATTTGTTGTCTCTACAACACTCTTTACCTGACAGTGGGTTCTAGATGCCAGGTATTACATTCAAACACCCTCCAGTCCTCCTTCAGGGCTGAGGTGGGGTCTGTGATCCGCTTCCTCTCGGTTTCTGGGGTTCGTGGAGACTTGGAACTTGTTCCATAAGGAGGCTTTGTCCCTAAAATTGTTTTGTAGTCAATTTAAAATTGTTTATTAACCAAGTCTAAAGTAACATTACACATAGTTTTGGTCACAGCTAGGAAAATGTCCGTTACAAGTTTAACTTATGGAATGCCATGCATTATTTTTCTGCTTTATTTTCATGCAGGTTTTTGAATTCTCTCTACATATACGAGAGGTGTTAGAAAAGTTCGCGGACAAGTTTTATTGTGAGCACGCTATTTCCACGAAACCGGTCAAACTTTGCAGATAAAATCTTTACCTTTTTTCCAATTAATATACAAGAATTTGGTGCTCTCCGCTGATTATTGAAAAATATACAGCTTTTTCTTTTTGATAAATCTTGCTTCACGGAGCATGCTACATTTTGGCACGTTTACATCACAAAGACTCTTCATTAAAATTAAAAATTGCACAATTGTACCGCAAAGAGTTTTCTGATATTTTACCTGCCGCTATAGTATTCATGAAACGTCACTGGGAGAAATTTTGAACTAAATTGGAGGGTATATGACTGTTTTATAGCCGTTTTTAACTGATCAACGCTTAAAAACACAGCCAAAAATCGGAACGTCATTTAGCGTCATGGAGCACTGCACTATGTAAAAATTATGTATGCAGACTGGAAAATGTCTAAAAAGAGATTAAAATGTTCAAGATGCTGCCAGGAATATCCTACACCTACAAAGGACAAGTTTTCAAATGGTTGTAGCTTCATAAGAATGGAAGGATTAACATTTTGATTGATTACCTCCATCGATACTTCAATACCCCTGTATCGCATGGACGTTGCGTTGCGCCTGTATGGTTTTGCATAGTTTCCATACCTGATCGATTAACTGCATAGACTTTTTTAAAGATCTCAATAATATTCGAATCAGTACAAAAGACATTATATAAAAGAAAAGTAATATGTCTTGATATAGATATTCAATTTTAAAGTAGAAAATAGATAAGAAAAATCTGAAGAAATGAAAGATTTATAGAACACTGCTACAAAACGTTACCGGTTGGGTTGTCACGTCGCCTTATGTCAAGTGATTGCTCCGTGAATTCCATGACCTCATAGTAAAAATCGTTGTAAATTTTCAAGATTTTATTATATGAACCTGATTTTTTACATACCAATAAACAAAATGTAGGAATTTATTCAGACATACATGTAGGTCATACTTCACAGTACAAAATAGATTTTCCGTAATTCAAAGTGTCCGCGAACTTTTCTAACGACCCTCGTAAAAGAATGTAAAAGTTTTCATGACAAACAAGAATTCAAAAGAAAAGGGATGTCTTTTTCTGGAATGTTTTATGATTGATGTCTATACCTTTGTCTTTCTCCTTGATATATGAAAGGATAAGGTCGTGAAGGAATAGAATGACCTCTGCATCCATGGCAACAAAAATATGATCCTCAAACTCTGTCACAAAACTGCACTCCACAATAGGACGGGGGTCTGGAAGCAAAAATGAAAATTTTGATTACAACAAAAAGAAAAAGGTTAACAATGATGATTTTTTTTTGTATTTGACATCAAAATCCTTTAATCCAGCTTCAGGCATTTAATTTTAATGCATATATGTTATAAAAATAATTTATCACATATAAATTTGAGCTTTTATTTCACATCTTGGATTTTGGATCATGCAAACTTGACAGGTTGAATTTGACAGTATACCCTCAGGTTTGGGTTCGTGCTGTGACTGGTTGTGGATGGTTTTTAGCTGGAGTTGTAGGGATGGCAGAAGGAATATCATCTCTGTATCGTGACTGTAGGCCTGGACCTTCCTGATCCGCCGCGACTCCAGGGCATCTTCTTCATGAAGCATCTGAGGGAAGCAGTCCAGTCCTGAAAATTACACAATTAACATGTAACTATAATGATAAATCTGGCACAGAGGTATAGTTTTTAACCAGAGAGATTGTGACTGAAGAAATTGTGACTTTAATTTCATTAGATATATACACTCATGTGTGTGGGTATTGCTATATAAATGTACTTTTAATGCAAGTACGACTGTGGAAGAACATCATGAGACTGTAACACCACCTAGGATCTAGCCTTTAAATTATTTGCCCTACCTTTGATGTCAGATGTGGCCAGTGTGTAGTGGAACCACTCCTGGACACTGGTGAAAGAGGGAGGCATAGAGTGGCCCCGACTCAGCATACAGATGTAGGCCATGTGCTGCTCCTTGGTATGCTGTGTCAGGTCATGTCCAATGTAGAAGTTCAGGTTCTGGATTACATGAATTCCTGAATAAAAAATTAACATATCCATGCTAGTAAATACACATAGTGTGAAATACATGTATTGTAAATCAAATCAAATAGTTTCATGGGGTAAAATTTATGTGGTTAAAGAAAATTAAATAATATTCCTTTTTTTGCTGTGCTCTAAACTTTTGAGAAACATTTTTCTTGCCTTTTTGAATCGGTTTTTAAAACAATAGAATCCAAGCTTAGCCTGTTGATTTTCAGAGGCCTGTTCAACAGAGTGAGTGCTCATGAACAATTCTGTTGAAGGTATAAGGAACTTTTGCAAGTGCTTGCAATCATTTGCTCTGTTGAACTTCCTCTAAGAGATACTTTGACTTACCTCCTTCAGGTAGCTGTTGAGACTCAGTGGCAAATATTATATAGGGCTCATGCATTGTAAATAAAGCCCAGGACTTGGCTTTGAAATTCATCCCATGGAAACAGGCCAAGGTCAGGTTTTTGCCTTTCAAGGTCATGTTCCCTCCAAGAATGGTACCCTCCTTTGGTATCATGCTGGGCAGCATAGAAAATCGACAGCCCACCACCAGTTCTAGGGCCCTCTGCCAGTGTCTGTGGTGACGAATGTCCCATATACCTGAAAGAGGGGTATTCATTAAAAGTACATGAAAATGTATGTCAATATTGACAAGTTAAACAGTTCTACACTTAAAAAAATTCTAATTTTTTTTGATAAACTACAAAAAAAAAAAAAAAAAAAAAAAATCAAGAAAAGATGCAAATACTTTTTTGTGAAAGAGATGAAATGTTTTTCCAAAATACAGTACATTCAATTTGTGCTATCTTGAACTCTATGTGGCTGAGAAAAATCTTCAGAATATCCAAGAATGAGATATTGAGGTTAAATTACATAAAGAATAAATAGTTGGAACTTCCAAATAACGCAGACATATCCAGTGAGATACCAGTGTTAGAATTACCAAAGTTCATTGAGAACTGTAATATGACCATTTGGCAAACAGCACAAAAACCTTTTTACTAAGGCTCTAAAAAAATATTATCTTGGTTCTCAGGCCCTAGCTCCCTCATCTCTTTTAAGGGTGCCTCATTGACCCTTTTTATTGCTAAATCAATAACATAAAAACAACAAATCACCTCCCTCATCATTTTCTTAGGTTTTGTACAATGTAAAAAGCTGCCTCATCAGTTTTGGGGGCAATAAAAAGTGAAAAAAAAATGCCTCCCTCCCTCATCATATTTCTTGAAAAAAGGCCTGAGAACCAAGGAATTAATTTTACATGGCCTAAATAATACAATAAATGATCTTACAATCAACATCGTCAGACATTTTTCTGCGTTCACTTCCTCTCCTGACTCCTGGCTTGGGGCCGAGAGCAATCAATACCCGTCTGCTACTGGTGAATTGGTTCATGAAGAACTCTTCTATTTTGGAGACCATTTTAATGATATCTGGAGTGGTGGAGCGAGAAATCATCATGTGGAACTGTTCCCAGTGGAGGTCACCATGGGCAAACAGGATAGCAGGCCTAAATACAAAGCAAAACAGGTCATCAATCATTTAAATGTAGTTTATTCTACTGTGACAAATATATTAATGATCAATTGTGAACTTTTTCTTTTTAAGAGGTTCACATAAATTTCTTTCAAATTCTTTACTTTTCCTTTACATTTAAGATGCACATACATGTACAAATCCATTTCAATATTCAATTTAGTCAACTTCTACTAGACAATGTAAACTTAAAATTAAACATACACCATACAGGTTACATATTAATAATTGTTATACCCTTATGAATATCATTCTATATATTTATTACTAATAAAAGGTCCAACAAAAGAACTGTTAATTACTGCGGTCTAACAATTTCACTATGGACCGGTCTTACATAAGAATTGTTAGACCGCAACGTCACTCGTCTGTTACGTCACAAGTAATATTAATCATCGTTCAATATCGGCGACGCGAAAATAGCCGAAGTTAAGAGCTACAAGAGTTATTGCTAACAGCACGGTTAGGAAGAAGGGAAGAGTATGTTTTGTGATGAATAATTTTTGTGATACAATAGACATATAATTGATTTTGTTCTTTCTCGGCTTGATGTTTTCAATTTACTAAAGAAGCCATAATTTTCCATAAAAATAATTGATTATATAGCGTGTATTGAATAAATTGATCAGTTTTAAGTGAGCAGTGAAGGGTATAACAAAACAATTAGCAACATTGATTTGTTACCTGAAGGTGAAAATGTTGCCCTTGGCCTGCGGCCTCGGGCAACATTTTCACCTTCAGGTCCAACAAATCATATGTTGCCCTCATACCCAGTCAATAACTGTATAATAAAATCTTTTTCATATTTTCATAAATGTAAGTTTATCCAAGGTATCTAAATACAGAGTTGTTTTTACCCCCTTAGTTATTTCATTCCGCAGAATGGTGTACCTTGTAGTTGCCAATGGAGTGTCACTTGTTAGTTTATCCTGGACCAGCCATTCATCCTTCAGAGCGATCCTGAACTCATTGAGTCGAGCCATCAGCACACTCGAGCCCATGTAATCCATACGACACTCAATTGTGTACAGCGAGACCCCCATACTGTGTAAGGGTTGCTTCCCTTGTTCTGGATCTTCATTCACTTCCACTGGTTAGAAAAACATTTTATACATGTTTTTATCTTAAAGTTTACATTTTGCAAGGTGTTTCAAAATAACTTCACTGTCATACAAATACTGGTACATGTATTATACAGAAATGAGAAAACATTAATACATGCAAGATGAACATATTAGAAAACAATTATTTTTTAATCTTTCCATTTGAATAATCATCAATTAAATGCTTACTAAATATCTTTAAAAAAACTGTCATGTATTGTCAATAAAATGTCATACACATAATTTACAGATTTACCAAATAGGTTAAGGTCGTTGAGGTCAATGGTCCCTCCCACCACCCCTCCCCGGGAGTCAAAGTGGGAGTTTCCTGTCCCGGCCGTGATCTTCAGGTCGCGATGGCCATTACTATGAATAGACAGACTCCCCTGGCTCTTTATTTCCTGTGTGGTCCACCTGAAAGATGGGGTTGATTGTTAACTTTATTCAAATGTTCTGAATATTTATGGTATTTTTTTCTTCATATTCTCATATAAAGTATTGTGTGATATAAATTATACATTTCCTAAAAATCTGTATTAAAGAAAACACAGACTGGAGTATTCATAGATTTGACAGCTAACCTTATATGGTTAAGAAAAAGAACTACCAAGATAACTGCCCTTTTGTTGAGAATATGGATTAACTTCTACAACAATATATTTTTTGCATTCATTAAATAAATAAGTTCAGTTCCCTCTTTATGTCTTACACAGTGTTTCCCATGACATTACTCATGTTGACATGTAAATCCAACTTGGCCAGATTGACAGCAAAGAGCACCAAGGTTTCCCAGGAAACAGATTTTGGAGTCACATGACTGCTGCTATGGTGACTTTTCTGTCTCCCTGTTTCTGATTGGTGGAGAAGAGATTTGTGTTTCCCAGGAGTCTTTGCTGTTGAGCCTGGAGTTCCTGTGTGGGGATGAGTGAAGAAATCCTGGGACATCAAATCAGTGGGGGACTGTGGCATGGAGGCTGAAATTTAAGACAAGAGATTGTTGTTTTTAGACACTGAAAACTATTAGTCGAGAGGATGCAAAAGAGTACCCAAACCTGTAAAATCACTTATTTTTTTGTTCTCTTTGTGTGGTTTGAGGAAAAAAATCTACTTGGTACATGGTACCCGGTAATTTAATATCATGGGTAATTTAGAAACAATGCCAAATGTGAACATTTCAAGGAGGACAAGAAGTTAACAAGTTTAAGGGATTATTCATACTATGAAAACACAAAAAATGAACCCCAAATGTTGGTGATTTCACAGTAAACATGTAAACCTTATAAAATTTATAATAACCACTTACATCAGAACTAATTTATTTTATGAAAATATAACTGACATATACGTCAAAGTATATCTTTAAGTATCCAAATTTAATTAAAAAAGAAATTAAAAAATTATGACATGCATGTAATTTAAAAAATAAACATTGAGAATCATTTCTTAAATCCAATTTTTGAGCATTTAAAGATGATAATGATGCATTATTAATATTTTTTTTTCTGGTGATCCCTGAAAAGTTTAAATGAAAATGAAATCCCAAATTTCATAAATTATTTTTGCTATAAACAAGAAACTCTGACTGATGCTGATATATTCTTATTGCAACTGTATTCATATGATACTTTGAAAAAATTATGCTACATGCATTTGAAACTTTCTAAGTCAACTTCATATAAGAAATATGAACTTTAAGCATATTTTAAGAAATTTTCTTTAAATTTGCAAATTCCTAGAATTCATGTGCCTTATAACTATATAGGCTGCTATTAAGAAAGTTTTTTTAACAATATTGAACAATTTAAAAAAAAAACATAGGTTCTAAATCTTTTATAATCTAACCAAGTGACAAACCCTTACATTGTAATTCAAATAAAGATGATAATTAGGCATTATTAATAATTTTTTTTTCTAGTGATCCCTGAAAAGTTGATGTCTTATTTAGGCCAGTTTAAGAGAATCTAAATTTTGATTCAGTCATAAAATTAATATTGAATTATACAGTTTTTTTTTTTAAAAACAAACATTCACTTTACCAAATGTCAATGACACCCAACCTGTTCTGACAAATTTGCTGTCGATCTGTTGTTTGAGGTCGTTGCTGAGCTGAACTTTGATCTTGTCCCCCGAGGAGCTGCTACGGTGGTGACCGGGGATCACAACACTCAGGTTGTTGGACTGGGAGAGGGAGGGGGAGGAGGTAAAGAGTTTAGAGACGGGGCCCCTCACGGGACTGTCCCCCTGGGAACTTCCGGTGGAGGCCGAATCGGAGTCTGTAAAGCACCACACAACAGCAAAGCTATACACAGAAGCTCAAAGGTGTACAATTCCTGGCCAGGCTTGATTAAACTAATACAAGACGGCAGTCAGAAATAAAGGGATATATTCAAGAAAGTTGAAAAAATTTTTTTGGAGCTTGATGTATGAAAGATTAGGAAAGCTAAGAATACTTCTCTGTACTATATTACACATCACAATATCATATTTTACTTAAAAAAGAATATTAAAGCAATCAGTTTATGTTTGATTTTTTTCTTACTTTACGATTTTTCGACTTTCATTAAAAGAAATATCGAAAGAAGGTGTACTTGACACTAAAATCAAGATTGAAATCAGCATTTATAACATAAAAGGGAGAGGGGAGGTACATCATTTACTAGACTATATCTAAACTATTAGATTTATGCATAAGTCATAGCCCACTTCAACACTTAGAATTTGTTACTATGTTAATACCTATTACATGTACCAGGAAATGTACACATACATGTATTAAAGGAAAACACTGCTTTCCAAAACTTAAATTCCACAGAGGTAAATAGAAATTAAATTTATAAATGAAATTGAATGTACAACTTCTCATGCACAAAAAGAATAAATTTTATACTATTTTATTAAGTTTGATGTGAAATAAACATTATGCAACAAGCAAATGATCTATAGATTCTAGCAATTAAAAAACCAATTTGCATAATTTAATGTGGCAATGAAATTAAACAGAAAAGGAACGTACAACTCCCACTTCACAACAAAACATTCCTAACTCACCATCATCAGCTATATGGATGTAACTTTCATCTCCCAGAAACATACGCCTGGCCAGACTTCTGTTGTACCAGGCTTTAGGGAAGGAGAGAATTTCTGACAATCGTCTCATGTCGTACTTAAATGCTGCAGAGCCAATATCACAGATAGCTACAAAAAGGAGCTTAAATTAAAACACTTCTAAAACCAAGATTCATAATCAAAAGCAAAATTCAATCACATAAAATGCTGTTTTGTATTCACAAATGAAAAATATGCAAGAATTTTGCAAATTTCTTTCACTTGCATGTTTTATTAATTAGCTGCTTCCATTTTATATTAATTTTATTGATTGTAATTTTATGCTGAATATTCCCATATAAAATTAATTGTCACAGTTGTAGATGAATTCCAACTTATATTTGCAAAAAGAAGTTGTCAAGAACAACAGTTTTGTTAACACTGGTGCATTATTTTTTAAATCAACAAGTCTATGCAAGAACAAACAGTTGTGAAAATTGACTGGATGATCAGTTTTTATATGTTACAATGATGACCAGCTCCCCACCTGAGAACCTGACTATGTTAGACTTGGCTTCTTTGTCCAGGGCTCGTAGTTCTATTTTACGACTTCTCGAGATGTTAATTTTTACAAACTCCACATTGAGACTGAGCATGTCTCGTCTCGTTTGTTCTGACCAAGCCGGCTCATGTTCCTGAATGCTTCCTTTTAAAGACAAAAATGAAGAGAAAGAAATTAGTTACTTTGTATATGGAAATGTTGCCAATCTCAAAAGAATTTCTTTGAGAGAAGCAGAAGTAAAATTCCGAGTTACACATGTATGTGTACATGAAAATGGACAATGATTAACAAACTGTTATACATTTCCGTTTTAAAGAATTTTACCAAATTAATCATTGTTACTCATATTCATAATAAAAAATCATTTTAATATTAACAAGTAAAGACCTCAGGAATATTCAACAGTCCCTACCTAGGTTATATCCAGTGGATGTGTTTAATTTCCTCTGGACCCCTCCTCCGTAAGGGTGGAATATATACAGGGAGAAATCTGACATGGCTCCAGTGAAGCTCAATCCCCCCACTGACAGTGAGCCTCCATCAGCAGACGAGTTTGTACTGCTGGCCCGGGGGCGAGTATCACCAAGGAGACGGGACCCACTCAGGTTCCTCTCTCTCAGTTTGGATGCTGAAGTATAGTATGTGTATGACTGTTTATATTTAGCAGTGTTTAAAAGAAATTGGTTATTACAAAGTCTATATGCCAATTTGAGAAAAAGATAGTTAGTGCACATCCAACACCTAAAATTTTAACCTCACAGAAAATATATATACATTGGGCACAAGCTGTAACAGGCTGGGAAAAATGTTGGCGGTTGATATCCTCAGTCCAATCTACAGTCAATTCTCAAATTATCGCCATTCGATTCATCGCCATTTTCGCAATACCGCCATGATTTCACAAGAACGTTTTTCTTGCTATATAAAATTCTCTTTATAACGCCAAATTCGCATACTGCCATCCGCCACCCTGTTTTCACAACAAACGTCCATTTTTAACACACCACAGGTGCATGTGGTAAGTGAAGCGTGGCTAATTGGTTGACGCTATCCCTGTTAATTGAAAAGCATGCAAGGCAGACAAGGTACATGCAATTAAAGTAATTAAACAAGAATTAAATAAACAGTAGTTTTAACATGAACTGTTAACATGAAATGTTATAATAAATTTGTTTTCTGTTGAATAAAAATCATTTAGTCACCATGCCCATGGTCACAGCTTCGCCAAGAAAGCAAAGTACGCCGATAACGATATTATTTTGATGATCTCTGCATTAAAGAATGCAAAGTTTGCTGAAAAAATAATTATACGGTATAAATTGTGAACGTTTCATTAACAGTGATGCCATAAACAATGAATTATTCAAGAATTCAGTGTATCGGCAATATATTACGACGATCGAGGACGTGCGGATTTACATGCATACACATGTACTTGTCTTTATTTCATAACTACACATTTTGTTGTAGCGAAATTGTTCATTAAAAAATTTATTTGAAGTATTTTCAATCAGAAATATGTTTTATATACATGTACAGGTAATAATAAGAACAGAAACGCTAAATAGTATTTGTAAGAACGGTAACTCAACTTCTTGTTTTCTAAAAGATGGGAAATTCAATTCATCGCCAAATTCGTTATACCGCCATGATTTCTAAATTACGAAAGGTGGCAGTTTATCGAGAATTAATTGTAGATTACCACTAACAGTAGAAAATAGCAATAACAGATCTCTGACAGTTACCTTTAGATTTCAGAGGGGGTGTCCCCTCGGCCAGTGAGGTATCAATATCTGTACTCTTGGTGGAGAACACAGTCTCTAGAGCTGGGACCTTCAGTAGACACTCCACACGCGAACTTGGCAGACAGTTAAAGCGGATAATTGAGGGCTCCACGCGGATAAAAACCACCACATCCACAGGGAACGATGTCTGGGTCACCATGTTACCCAGGGAGCTGTAAGAGGTCTCCATGTCTTCAGGATCCTCTGTTGAATGAACAACATTTAATGTACACTCCATAATATTGTAAAGAGTTTAATTTTGGTACCTAGAACACTGATATCTAGATAGCATGGAAATATAAAAGTGAGTATGAAGTCACTACAGCACTTTTTTTTTGTGACATTATACTTACAGATACATGTAAGATTTTTTTTTTTCCCTGGCCAAATCTAGGTTTGTTTTTAGCATTACATTTTTGTCAAACTGATGTTCTGTTCCATTTTGAAATATAAAAGAGAAAAAAATCATTTCTTGTACATCTTAATGTTTAACATTCAGACCTTTTTTATTCTGTTGCAGCATGGTGATGCCTATGGGAATTGGCTCCAAAGCTTGTTCCAGGAAATCCAAAATACATGGACTGATCACCATTTCCTGAACAGAAATACACAAAACTTACACAGTTTACAGTCATGTAATTAATTCAATGGCAGACAATCACACATCATGATTTTTTTGTTTTATTTTTTAAAGAGGCTGCAAACCAGAAAAATAAATACATAAAATTTTAAAAGAAACTATCAAATGGAGTGGGGAAATAAAAAAAAAAAAAAGTATTGTTTTCTCTATTAAATACAGTGTAGTGTTTGAGTGTGAAACTAACTTTCCCTGTTGGTTGCCAAGACTTCAGGATAAAAGTAAGAAATTCAGTAAGAATATACATGTATAAAGAAATCAAAATTAAAGTGAAATAAGTTTGAAAAACTGGTACATGAAATGCTAAATATTTAAATAAACTAGTTCTGGAATTCCATATAATGTTCAAATTGCATTTGTGTCCTTTCTTCAAAATATTCTGAATGACCAATCAAATAACAGATAGTCCTGATCTCTGGTTAAAAAATAAAATAGTACATACAAGAAATTAAAAAATTGGAGCAATTTCTGGAGTATAGAGCAAGGGAATTCTGGTTTTTGTCTCTAATTATTCTACAAACCTTCGTTTTCAAATCAGTTCTCTGTAATATTATCAGTAAAATTAAAAAAAAAAAAAAGCAAATGTTTCATGTAAAAATATTTGAAATATTAGTAGGTTGAATTTCTTTATTGTATGGTTAGTAATGAAAAATACTGCATGGGCTTCAGATCACTTCCAGGAAATTTGAATATCAGATACCAATGATTGTATCTGAACATGCATGTAGTTTTCAATAAGCATTAGGTGTACCTGCATCAATATGCATTAAATAAGATATATACAGTACATGTATATAGGAATATAATTATACATGTACATGTACATTTCAATATGCTGAGATCAGAAGCAATAAAAAAAAGTCAAAAAACTTTTTTCATATTTATGTTTTAACTAATAGCTATTTATGTGATTTTTAACAAAATCACATTTGGTCACAATATGCAGTACATATAATACAAAATCAGATCTTACCTCTGGCAATGACTGCAGTGATAACCAGGCGTACAGATTAGCTTTCTTCACCCCAGACTTCTTAGACGACATGGAGGATGTACTCTCTCTAGATTCGAATGACTCCAAAGTGAAATGGGGCTGAGGACGAGAGGGGCTCTTTACAGTGGGTGGTGGGGGGCTGGACCTCCTTCTCAACATCACCTCCTCCTGCTCCTCATCTATGGTAACGGTCACCGTGGGGTAGTGGGGAGGGGGCCAGGATTTCTGACGCGAGTCCTGGTCCAATGGGCTGGGTTCAGGGGAGGGTGATTTTCTCTTTCCTACTTCCTCCGACTCAAACGAGTCAACAGATGATTTAGACTTAAGGTCTGAGTCACAGCTGTGCGTTTTGGAATTGTAATGTACCTATAAAAGAAAGTTTGGAATTGAAGGAAGCTCTGTGCTTGCTTCAACTTACATGAACTTTTAAGCATATAAAAATTCTTCCCAATCTGAAAATATAAACTTTCTGTAAGTGTTGATTCTGCCCCCCCCATCCCCCTTAAAGATCACCATGAGCCTTACTTTGAGATCGATGCTGGGTAAGAAGAAGACTGTGTCCTCTATCTGCTGACCGTGCTGGGTGGCCTGAGGCTTCTTCCCGGGGGCTGACATGGGGGTGGAGGTCATCTTCTTCTTAGATGTCGGGGACAACATGGGGTCAGGGGTCTTCTCTCTCTTTTGTTGTCTTTGAAATTTAATTTAAAAACAAGTAAGACATACAATTTTATAGCAACTCAGTCTTGCTAAATATAGCAATATAGCTAAATACAATAAATTATATTATAGAAACTCAGTCTTCCTAAATATTGCTAAGTCACAGCAATGATACTTTTTGTCAACCCAAATACTTTTGTAATATTTAAAGAAAAAATTCCTGCCTTCGAAGTTATTTTGCTTTTTTGTTCTCTAGATTTCAGTACAACAATCTTACTTTTTAGTACTATCCTCTTCTTTGACTTCCTTGGGATGCAGCACACATTTCCCATTGTCAATGAAAACTTTGACATCCAGTTCAAAGTCGATATTGGGTTCTGGAGCTGTGTTAGACTTTGATGATGACCCCCCACTCCCCAGACTGGGGGTCAGGGTGTTCTGTTTACTGGAAAAATCCAAACTCTCCACAGAATTTGACAATGTCCTAAATAAAGGAAACAAAGCATTTCAGAAGCTGTAGAATGCGCAAATAATGTACTTAGTAATTGTGCAAATTTTCATTTCTTTTAAACATGATTACATGTATACTATTTTATTATGTTCTGTGTAACATTTTAAAAATCTTATTGCTTTATCTCTCACAAATGAGATGAAATGAGGTCAAAGTTTGCAAGTTGGCTTCAACAAATACTTGAAAAGGTCAGAGGCTCTAGATCAAGGTCATTAAGAAATTATTCAACGCTGAAGAAATAGTAATCAAAAGTGAAAACATCATAGTAAGTAGCCAATACACAAATTTTACTTACTTTTCCCCGTCTTCAAACACGACATCTCTAGTGAGGGTGCCCTTGCCCTCCTGGCCTGAGGAGGACTGAGATGAGGACTCTGAGGATAATGACGAGGAGTCGTCGTATCCGAGGTCCCATTTCTGTGACCGCTCATCTAACATAGGACTGTTAGAGTACTGGGAGTAGGGCTGGGACGACTTAGACAACATGGAATCTGGAGTCCTGAAATCATTATTACTGGTTTATTTTATGTGACTGTCTTTGACTTCCCCACAGGTGCATCTGCATGGGTACATACTATAATTTTCTCTGTTATGTACATGACTGTACAATTACAATGTTTATTACTTTTTCTCTATAAAGAAAGATCATGTTATGTATAGATTTTTATTTTTCATACAAGATTTATTTCAGGAATACTCCTAAGACCCTCCTACTTACTCTGGGGGTGAGTATGCCACTGAGGATCCAAACTGGACTTTACTAGGGAGGGTCCTGGTCCCCTCCCAAGCACTATTTCTGTTGTACATGTCTCGGTTCTGAGAGATGATCTTCTCATAATCAAAAGCTCTAAAATGGTAACCAAATTTCATCATTGTATCAGGTTTCAAATTTATGTGTGAAAAAAACATGTACATGTATCTCTGAATCAGTGGTATTTCAATACTTCATATACATTGTATCTATGAATACAGTATCTGAACGCAGAAGACGATGTTTTATTTGTTATACCCTTTTCTTTCCATTCTGGAGCCTCCGTAAGACTTAGATCTGATGTGAGTTGGTCTATTTCCTATACCTAGCTGATCCTTCAGAGCTGAGGCCTGTTTAATGAAATTTTGTACATGCATACAAAAACAGAGGAAAAATTTTGAATTCATATTCATTACACATTAAGGATTTCAACAAGTAAATGTAATCTGAGTGTACATATTCAAGAAATGAAAGTCTATACTCACCCTACTTTCACTTTGTTTCTTGAGTTTATTCAGCATCTCCCTTTTAAAATCCTGGAACACTATGGCTTTCAGCTCCTCCAATTTTCTTGACTCTACCTCAATAGTTTGTAAACTGGCTCCTAGTTGACTGTAAACAATGGAAAATATTAAATTAAATGATAAACATTTAATGATTTTCTATGTAATGCACATGACTGTATAGTATCTCAAAATCCCTGGTTAAGATGCAAAATAAAGAAAACGTGATTGTATAGTTATATACTCTACACTTTAAAGGTATTATTATACAATGCACATGTATATTCAATACTTTGTCTCTTATAATTTTTGAGTTAGAACCACAGGGAGATTAGCGATAAATATTTTAGCCTTGTAAAGGAGACTGGAAATAATTGGTCTCACTTGAGATCCTGGACGACTCTGGCTTGCTCGTTCATCTCCTTCTCTATGAGCCGGAATCTCAGTTTGGGGTCCATAGTCGTGTCGTAGACGTAAGCTGGCAGTGTGTCCATCATCTGACTGGGCCTTCTAATGGACGCCATCGACTGAAATTAACAACCAATCATGTGTCAGAAAATAATTCAAACTATAAATACGTGTTAACGGTATCAGATATTTTTTAAATTCATTTTTTTCATCACCATTCACATGTAGCAAAAATATCCTAATGAGGCCACCTTTAAAAAAATGCTTGATTGATCGCTCCTGACCAAGAAGTTAAAATAGCCAAACTAAAAGTTTTTTTAACCTCCAGGAGACTATTTTTTATTCATTTCGGAAAACAGATTTTCAGCTGACCTAGGAGAGGGCAAACAAGTATTATTCTAAAGTTGGCCTAAAATACATGTAAACATTCTTGAGCAGGGGCCCGTTTTACAAAAGAATTTACGACTAAGACCAACATTTACTTCCGCTTGTAACTTTCTAATTTACTTAAATTTGAAAATGGCTTCAATGTTTTTAAAAGGAATCTAGAAAGATGTTTAAAAGCTAGCAATTTTTAAGAGAATAATTAATTTCGAAAAATTCTACAATCAACTAAAGTTTTGGTCTTAGTCATAAGTTCTTTTGTAAAACAGCCCCAGAGTTTCTCTTAATGATTTTATCATTAAGCTAGACTCACAACCTCAGAAGGACTGTTTGGAGAGAAAACGTGATCTGACCGGGCATCCACTTCATCATCTGACAACTCTTCATCTGATTCGCCTGCCAGGGCGGTCAGGGTTTTACCTAACGCCGACAGACATTTACCAACGTTGGTGTTTAGGTGTACTGCTATACCCTGCATTTCCCATCTCACATTCAGGATCCATTTAGCATTACTGTTAGGATCTAAGGGCAAAATATTAAAATTAATGTTGAATTGTTACAGTTGTTATACCTATATAAAACTAACTATGTATTAAACTTGAAATATAATGATAATCTACACTTTTGAATATTATTTTCAGTATTCCAAATTAAACTGCTATGTGACAATAAATAAATTCAATCTTAGCTATGCCTACCACCAGAGCAGAGCACTATCTACATTGTATACCTGTAGTTTGCTTGCTGATGGTCCTGGAGCATACTTCATACGTCCCCTCTGGTACCACACAGGCATTCATTACAGGGCTCTCACAGGGGTCAGGCTTCCAATCATCCCAGGACGTCTCAAAATCATCCGCAAATCTCAGGCAGAATTCTGGAAATTATCTCAGTATTATCATTACACTGACACCTAACTGCATTCTAGAAGGCTATACAATCATTTAATATTTCTAATCTAGTTGTTTATGACTGCATATTTTCCTGAAAGTTAGAACATTTCAATTTAAACTGCATTTGTTTATCATAAAATCCCTCCTGACCTTGAAATCTGCCCTTGCTGACCAGTGACCCTGAGGAACACGCTGAGATCTGAGTTCCCTTGATGGTCAATACTAAGGCTGACCCCGGCTCATTGTCAACAAAAACTGTCTGTGGGGTGGCAGGGTACAACTGAAAACACAAATAAATGTTGACACATGAAAACATATACAGGTTTTAGATTATCAAAACATGAACATGATGAACATGTACATATACGAGGGGTGTTAGAAAAGTTCGCGGACAAGTTCTATTGTAAGCGCGCTATTTGCAGGAAACCAACGAAACTTGGCAGATAATAACTTGAGATATTTTGCAATAAATGTGCGAAGATTTGACTGTTTTCAATACTCCAATAAAAAAAATACAGCCTAATTATTATGAAAAGATACGCTTCACGGAGCATCTCATTTTTTTGAAAGTTTTCATTTTGTTCGCATTTTTTCAAATTGAATTAATGTACATATTTAGCGCATAAAAATGCACGATATTTTATAAATTTTATGAAAACAATTAAATTGATTTTTAAATGTGAAAGTCAAAAAAATTAACGTCAACATGAGCAGTCATAAAATTCTGTGTGCAGGCAGGAAAATCGCCGAAGGAGACCAAAATCTTCTTAGATGCTGCTGGTGATGGCCCACATTTCTAGGACAAAATGGCATCAGAGGTTTAATGACTGATATTTTCGACGATGATCGCACCGGAAGACCACAAGAAGTGAGTGATAATGTCAGAGAATCGGTACTTAGGGAGTTGAACAATGACAGGAGAGTCTCTGTGCGTGACATTGCAGACTTTAGTATTCCAACCATACACCAGATAATCAAAAAATCTGAACTTTCAGAAACTTTGTGCACGATGGGTGCCAAGATTGCTCTCTGTGGAGGCGGGTTTCGGCACACAGACGCCTGAAGGTGAGGCATTTCTGGGGCAAATAATCACTACCGATGAGACCTGGTTATACCACTTTGATCCAGAAACTAAGCAACAGTCCAGCATGTGGAAGAGAAAAGGGTCACCGCCACCTAAGAAAGCAAAGGTGACGAGATCCGCAGGAAAACACATGTTTATCATGTTTATGGACATGCAGGGGGTGATTTTAACTCATGCTGTACCCAGTGGGCAGACCGTCAACGCTTATTATTATTCGAAGGTATTTATTAATCGTTTATGATAAATTAGCTTTGAAAAAAGGATATGATCTTTTTTTTTATAAAAGTCGATGATAATTTAGTGAAACGTAATCAAATAATTTAATTATTTTCTAAATATTTCTGAGCAATTTTTAATTTGTTATGAACAATTTCAAAGAATTGGTTTCAAAATACATTACACAATTTCATTTGAAGGTTGTTCGGCGTGACCTGATTCAGGCCTTACGAAAGAGACGCCCAGAAGTTGCTGCTAATTTAAACTCGGTAATATTTCACCAAGACAATGCCCCCGCACACACTGCACAGTCAACCACTGGACATTGATTTACTGGATTTTAGCTCTTGCAGCACCCCCCATACAGACCTTGCGCCGATGGACTTTGCTTTATTTACCTAAAGGCACAACTTATCGATATGCTACAAAAGACATTCTACAAAAACTTGACAAATCGTGGTTTAAAGATACATTTCATAAATGGGTTAAAAGGCATGAAAAGTGCGTGGAACTGAATGGGATTTACTTTGAAAAAGAGTAACAAGTTTACTGTCAGTTGTTTGACGTCACATGACGTCGTAGAAATATCAAGAGGTGCTCCATGGATCTAGATCATGTAAAATAAAAATCGTTGTATATTTTGAAATTTTTATTGAATTCATCTGTTTTTTTGCATACTTATCATCAATTGATAGTCATTTAACAGAACATACGTTATTCTTTACAGAACACGATAGATTTTCCGTAATTCAATGTGTCCGCGAACTTTTCTAACACCCCTCGTACATGTATTTAGTTTTAAGATTAACCTGATTATAAATTTTATAGACTTTGTTAAATGTGAAAGTAAGACATGAAAAGTATCATTTTCAAAAGCAAAGAAAAAAGGAACCTGAGAGACAGAAGTAACAGGAACACAGATCCCCATATCATCGACGGTCAGCTGTAGGAAGAGTGTGCTGAGAGAGGCGGGGGACACAGCAGCCTTCACAGGAGGGATCCGGTCTATTACCTGTCTGGTGGCATTCAACACCTAACAGGGAAATACAAACACTTAGGTGTAGGGAGGGTTTGTATCAAACATTCTATTTAAAAGAGTTATTTATCAGGATTATAGTTTACCTCTCTAGAAATTTTAAAACATAGGATTTTTATGAAAACTAAGGGCTATTATTACCTCTGTATTTAGTGCCATTCTCTGTTCTGTCCAGTATTCATATGCATTCTTATAGTTCAACCAAACTAGAACAGCTGTGGAAAATAAAATAAAATCTCAAGTTATTTCCATTCAAATATGAAGTTATAAAAGGTACTGAATATTTTAAATGATAATTGATCACTATTGATGACGAGACTTCTTAATAGCCTGATACTTGTGTTGTAGACAGCTTACCTTTATCAAAAGCCAGTGGCTGGGCCAGTATGATGGGTCTCATCAGGGTGATAAGGAGAGCTTCCTGGTCCTGGGCCGCTCCAGGAATCAACTCGTCCTACAATCAGTGTACACTATATTGTAAAGAATCTACTGCAAAAACTTAGTATATACTAAAGATTTATTAATTCCTGGCTGGTGTACATGTACAAAATATCATGTACAAGAAGTCATTTCAAACTCTAGGACAAACTTCTATTTAATATAATATGGGTTTTGTCCCTTTTTAAAATTTTAGTCTATGTTAAATGAGAATAAAGTTTATGCATTCAGTGTATGTGCATTATAAAACTAATTTTTTTTTATCTTTCTACCTGTAAAGCATTTCTAATCCCAATTTTTGTCTTGAAGAATGCCATAGTCTGGAATTCAGGCTCAGCTTCTTCAAACATTGGGTTCTACAAAATTCAACAAATACAAAGTGAAAACAAGTCACACAATATCATTTTCAGTTAAAAATCATGGTAACTGTTACACACAGTGTGACATACAGCACAAAATCACATTTACATTGTATGCAAGTCTTTAGAACAATACATCCATAGAATTGTAAAAGATAATATTTTTGAAATTCTCATTTTTGCCTGTATGTATGAGATGGTGACTGACCTTGATAAGTTGTCCAAGTGCTAAGTTCAGGTTTACTTGAGCCTTGATGAACATCTTTTCATTAACTTTGTTTGCTGAAAAAAGTATCTCATATGAATCATCTGAAACAATATGATCACGGACAACACTGTAAATGATAAATAAATCTTTGAAGTAAATGTAATGTTTTATTAAAGCACTTTTATGTACTTTATGAACATGTATTTGAATCTCAGACATTTACCCTTCTGCGTCCTGTCCTCTGTAGCCATTAACACTCGGTTGGACACCTCCAGATCAACAGACCCCGTCTCTAACCTCACAGCACTGGAGGTGGGGGTGGTAGCTGTAATCTGAATTCCCTGGAGATAGGAGAGAAATATTCTGAATACAAGGGCAAAGACATACATGAACATATATTTGTTGAACTATTGGAAAATATTCTATAAACAGAAATCAAAGCTCTCTGAATTTTCCCTTGTTTGACTCAAAATATGAAACAGTGAAATTACTGACTTACTACATTAAAGAAATTCTCAGATTTGAGTATTAAATTATGCCGTCTCATTGCAGTGTAATATGACTGACCTTGAACCTGAAGCTGAAGGAGTAGAGGAGATCCTGGGTGGTCGGTTTCTCTTCCTCACCCCCCTCCCACAGGGGGACAGGCTGATCTGACCCCGACACCTTCTGTACCAACTCATTCACCTCCTTAAGGAGAAAGAAAACAAATAACAATTACAATAAAGATGAAGCACATAAAAATTATGGCAAATGCATATAATTTTCAACTTTACACCAACATCAAAATTAATTTTAGTATATCCATTATATTTTTTTTTACATTGAACATACATGACCATTGTGGATTTCAAATGACAATTATACAAATTTGTCAACATTTATATCCAACAGGTGTTCAGAACAATTTGTTCACTTTCAGTTGGTTGTCTCCAAGAACATGATTTTTTACACAATACCTTCATGAAAACTTTCTGCACAAAGACTAGATGATTGAGAAGATCGGTGGTCAGACTGTGTTCCAGCATGCCAATCTCTGCCACGGCGTGTAGGAAGTCTCCCTCCTTAAGGACCAGCCCCTCCCCTAGCTTATCTGAGGGGGACTCCATCTGCTTGTGGGGGCGGTAGTCAGCGTACATGTGTATGGGAGGTAACTCTATCTCTGCCTCGGAGGGAAGAGAGGTCTCAGTTGTCTGCACCTGAAAAAGGATATCAACAACATAAAACTTTGTATATTAGCAATAACATAATCTAATTTTATTAATGTAAGGTTAATACATGAGATCTAATTATCTATTTTGCATGTGAAAATATTAGCCTAAGGATAGATTATATGACATAAATTAAACAAATAATTATTATCTTATTGATTAATACTGCATCAATGAGTCTTTGCAATAGGAAAGAGTCATGGGTTAGTAGAGAAAGAGTTATATATTTTGACAAACAAAGAAGATGTACATGTATAACAATGTACAGTTTAAAGTGAACAGTTTCACTTGGGAGTCATGTATCAAAAAGCAATTCATAGTGCGCACAAGAAAACAGCGACTACAATTTACAACTGCATCAACAGAATAAATTATAATTATTCTTATATCACACCTAAATCACACTCCACTTAAACAAAAATCTAGTTAACAGTAAAATTTCATTACAGTGCCTTATCATTGGGGCTTTTCTATATCTTTATCTAATTTAAGCAAATTATTGTGTAAACATGTATTGATTCATGTATTTTGAAATGCTTTATACCGCAAACACTCTTTCCATGGTGACTGTCATATTAATTTTAAAATGCTTAGACTAGAGCAGTATAAAGCAAGCTTCTGTTCTTTTTGTTTCTTATTTTTTAAATTTGATTGAATGCATATGTTTGTTGTTGAATTAAAATTTCCTAAAACTTGGAAAAAATTTTCTAATTTTGTTTTTGGTTGGGAAAACAAAATTTCAATTCATCCTCTGTTTTTTATCTAATCATATGCTAAAATAAAGTTTAGATTTTATCACATTCTCTACTCTTAAACCCATTAGAAATCATTTAATCACACTGCCTGATTTTTTTTTTTAAAAAGACCAATTACAGATTGAATATACAGTGTATATGCAAGAAATGCAAAGAAGCAGCAAAGTGTCTTTCAAGAACTGAAAATATTGTGTCAGCCATACTTTTCACCAGATGTGATGTCACCAAGGTGATTGTACACTCTACCTACCTCTCGGATTAGATCGACGCGCTATAGACAGGATTAATATGGATGATTAATAAAGTAACACAAAGAAAAATTCACATAAAGCAACAATCATCAAAAATAATCTTCACAAAATCACTGATGATCATAACAAAGACATGGAAGACGAAAAAGGAGATAAAGACTGTCACAATGTTTATGATGAGGAAGGCGGCAGCCATGATGACAAACAAAAATTATAATAATGGAAACAATAACAGAGAGAACAATGATTCTGACAAATGTAGCTTTAAACATGAACTGGCAGACAATGCTCAGCCAAATAAATCAAGGATAGTACAATAAATATCACAAAGACCTCACCTTGGATTTAAAGCTGAGCTGGTGTTTCTGGAGATCCATTGTAAATCGGGATTTTTTGCCAGTCATTCCGCTCAAGGAAACTGGGCCAGTCTGTGATAGAATAATTAGGACTTTACTATAGTTATGACACTATTTTAGTGACCTTATAATTAAAGCTGACAACAGGTAACACATTCAATAATTACATCAAACTTTCAATATTTTTATCATAAAAAACCATCTTGTAGTATGAATAAAATTGTTATTTCTCTTTGAAATTTTGCTTAAGGGGACTTTTCAAATAATAAAGTTGAAATTGTACAATTTAAGCATAAAGAAGATGAAACTGTATCTTATATCTAAACTCACCTTGTGTTGAGCCTTGAGAGAGGGTAACAGAGAGGCCCCTGTGATGAGTCCTTGAAATATGGCCTTGACATGGATGTGGAGGAATTTAGGTCGATTGAGTTTTTCCCCCTCCTTTGGCGGGGCCTTGGGTTTACGGACAGGTTCACCGGTACAAGTCTCTGCACTGCTTACTTCCTGTACCGTCTCCAGATTACGACTAAAAACAAATTCCAATCCTTAACATTTTTATTGAATACCAATAACATTGAGGACATCAGGAGACAAAATTTGAACTTGTTTATACATAATGTACCTGTAATTTCAATTATGTTTTGCCTGAAATTATAATAGAATTCATAGGATGAGATTTCTTTATGAAAATTATATACTGTAAAAGCTAAGAACATTTTGTGAATTACATGGGAAAACAATTTCACACCATGCATAAAATGCCCTTAATACAAACCTTTTAATTAACCTTTTTCAATGCTCTAATTTTGTTATCCATTATGTACCTGCCTTTTTACACTAAATATTTTTTCAACCACTGAAAAGCCATCCGGACAATTAAAATATTACCTTGACCTAGACACGGGTCTTCTGAACTCTTGTAGTGTACTGGAGATCTGCTTGGAGCCTCTAGTCATCATGCCATGGAGGACGACGGGGTGCTGTGGGATATCTACCTCAATCAGTCCGACGGAAATCATAGCAGAGTTATGCTCCTTGCCTCTCCTCAGAATGGTGGTATGTAGAGCTTGGGTCTTATCAATATTAACAGTGACGACCGTCCTGTAATGACATTAAAACAGCTATAAACATATATACTGATCTCATTTTTAAAATTTCTAATTATATCATACAAGTCAAATAACTTGAATGTACATGTACATGTATGATAAGTTTTTATTTTAGGTTAACACAAATTTTCTTCCAAATAACTCTGTTAACTACATTTAATATATTAAACAATACATGTAGTTGGTCATTTGTTATGTATCAAAAGGATACAATAAGTATAAAACTCATAGTTAGAAGAAACTAATGGACACATACATTTATTACAAGATATAAATGTAGTACGTTGAAAATCTAACTCATGTGAATTCAATAGAGTTCACAAATTATATACAGTTACATGTATGTAAGTCACATTTACACTAGTCTGTAAAACAGTTTTACTTACAGTTTAGATTTGGGAATGTGCAGAGGTCTAAGTAGTTAACAACACATATTTCTGTTACATATAATTTGTTCTCAAGGAATTCAAAAATGTTCGCCAAAGAAGTTACATACAACATATACAAATTATAAAACTTAATCACAACTATCCATTGATATTTAAGAATGTTTCAACTTTGGATTCCATGCCTTTTATATTTATTTGTGTTTTCTTGAGAAAAAAATCATATTATATAGAAAAGTACTTGTAAAGTCTTCCTTCAATTTGTCATTATTATGTCTTATTGTAGTTTTTAAATACAGTTCTGACTCCCTTCACAACCCCATGTCATTACTTACTTCATTTCTGGGGGAATCCCCTCAAACAGCTGTACCAGGGTGTGTCCAATGTGAGCTGTGACGGAAGATTCTGAGGACTTCCTCTGGACAAAACCTACAATTTACATACAACTTATTAATAAATTAATTCCAAATTCATCTCAAATGACTCAACTTTTTAAAATCATTCAGTGCATATCATTTCATGCAAAACACCTAAACATGTTCCACACATCAAAGTTAGAATTTCTCAGATACTGATAAGGTTTGGTCCAGACTTATTTTAAAGTATTTTGATATTCAACATTTCAACATAAGCACTGCAAAATATAAACAGTGAGTGCTGTAATTTATACAAAAAATTTGAATGTAATCAATTTCTGATCTAGGTTAAATTTTGACAAAGAATTATTATTATCAATCCACAGTGTAAACCCACCCTTCACTTTTTCTCTGTATGTGCCACTGGCATGTACATTTTTCAGTTTGGCTTCCAGCTTCAGTCCACTCAGAACAGCCAGGATTTTGACTTCTTCTACTTTAGCAATGCCAAAAACTACCAAAGGAATTGTCTCCCCAACATAAATACCTGTGAATTCGAAATATCACAAAAGTATGAATAATTTCTCATTGAGTAAGAATGTGGCATGTTTGTACTGAGAGGGAATAAATAGAAATTCATATAAATGTGTACAGCAAAACTCGTTTAGTACGAACACGGATATTGCAAATTTACGGATATAGCGAAGTCATCTTGGATCCCCAGCTATATAAATTTAATGAATTTCTTATACAGTTATAACAAATTACGAATATAGCGAAGTAATTTCATAGGTCCCAGTGACTTCGTTATAACCGAGTTTCGCTGTACTTCAATACTGTTTAGTGGATAATTCACACAGTATATGAAATAGAACTTACTTTGTTTGAACCTGGCCTGAGTGATAGATTGCCTGGGTTTACTTGGTATACCAATGTTCTTCTCCTCATCATTTAGGTCCTCAATCTTAGTATTATTCCCAGTTTTACCCTCGTCTGATGTCACTTCCTGTGGTTCCTCCCCCTCCTCATGGACCTCAGCCTCTGATTCCTCCTCAATGACCGGTAACTTTGAGGATGGCTTCCTTTTTACTGTTTTGGGTTCTGGCATGGTGGAATACAGTTCTAGCAGATGATACAATGTCTTCCAGCATTTTGGAGTAGTGGCATGGATCTCATCTATAAAGGTTTTCTCTGTCACTGCTGGTGAGGATGTTTCCTCTATGTCTATTGTCACTGTCTCACTGAGGTTCAGGGACTGAGGAGGAGTGAGGACTCCAGTGGACTGACTCTCTGTCATTCCTCCTCCTACTCCTTCTGTCCCTCCTTGGGAGGACTTTTCCTCCCTTGGGGATTTTTCTGATTCAGATTTAGCAGTATCAAATTTAACAACAACAGGCTGTTTCTCACTTATTTCTGGTTTCCAAGTACTGGGAGTACTGGGAGTTACCTCTGTTGACATTGGACTGAGCCCCTCTGACATGTTAGAGGCCTGGGTGTCTGCACTAGAGCTAGAACCTTTAGATCCTTGCTTCCTGTGAGTTCTTGTCCATTCACCAGCAGAACTGCTCTGTTTTAGTTCATTACGAGTTTCCTCCACATTTTCAGCCATTGTTACAAACTGGTGGATAAGCCTCAACAGAGGCATATCCACATGTTGAGTCACTGAGTTACAGTTGATCATGAAGTTCACTTGTAAAGTTGTTGGTTTGGCTTCTAGCTTGTGCATGGCAAAATTCAACTGACAGTTTGGATCAAATGTCTCTCCTGATTCTTTATCAAAATCTATCACATCCTTCATCCCAACACTGACACAGAAGTCGTGACACATAAAGGCTGGCATCTCGTCCGTCAGGTTCAATAATTTTGTTCGATGTTTCTTACTTTTCCCTTTACCCCTTCTTTTTCCAGAATCAGAAATCTCAATTTTAAGGTATTTCAGCTTTCCCTCCAAAGACAGAACTCCACCAAATTTTTTCATCATGGCTGAGGGTCTGACACCTTCAACATGCAGACCAACACTTTGTAAAAATGGTTTGAAAAAGCTCTGTGCATCAGCCAGTTGCATGATGGATGTCAAAGAATTGAACTGTTGGTCTGTAAGATCCAGCTTACTATCGTCTTGACTCCAAGCACTACCAAAAGCATTGATCAGTGAATCATGCCTCTTCATTGCAGGATTTTCATCATAAGATTGCTGGAATTCATCGTCCCTTTGCATGGCCATCCAGTGGTACAAGTCCCTGTTTTTATCCTCTCTGTTCTTTAAAATAGATGCCTTTGGTAATTCTGCTTTCATTGGGGTAGCAGGTGGTGTTTCTTCTAAACTGGTCAAACTAGCTGCTGCTGAGTGGAAGCTGTAGGTACTTTCATTCCTAGCTATGTTGGGTGCCTGGAGGTTACCGCTAATCTTACTGAACAAGGTGGGCTTTCTGTCTGGTGAGTCAAAGAGACTAGTTGTTGGAGGTGTCCCCGAAGCAGATTGGTGAACCTTTCCCAGGATTTTCCGCCTTACTGAAGAATTCCTGCTCTCTGCCTCTGGCTGCTCCACCTGCTCATTTAAGCTGGGAATAGAGGTGGAATGATGAACCGATCTCTCCTCAGACAGAAGCAATGAAGCACGCTCATCCACTGTATCCATCTGCTCAGTGGTGCTCTCTAGTTCAACTCGCATGTCATCATCATCTCCATTCTCGGGCAGAGCAAACTTCACTGTGTAAGGTCGGACACTTTTCCTGTCTTTGAAGTTGATTTTGGACATCTGAGGCATGTACAGGAGGTTCTTCCATTGCCTGGTGAGGGCCAGGATGCCTTTCTGGATGGTGATGAGTTGGGGGATGGTGTCAGACACCACTGCCTCCTCCACGGGCTGTGTCCCCACCTTGTTGAGGTACCGTCGTAGTGCGGTCAGCAGCTGACATGAAGGCTCCTCCAGGAGAGTGGAGGCCAGAGTTGTCACTTTACTGTATTTGCTCTAAATGTCATAAAGAATGGATTGTTATAAATCAGATTTCAAAGAGATCTTCAGTTACTCAAATTTCATAAAAATTCTGCATTTCTTTTTTTTTTAATCTACAATTCAAGTATGTATTCCTTTAACAATAACAATGTGACTGAACTCATCCTTAGCAAATCCTTAGAATGAAAAACAATAACAATGTGACTGATCTCATTCTTAGCAAATCCTTAGAATGAAAATCCTCATAAACCTACTTTAATTGAATCACACAATAATAATCACATACCTTTTTGGGTAGTTTGATTCCTTCCACCTCCAGAGCGTTGGTCATTATACAGGCCACTACAGAACTGGTCCTGTGGGTGAGGGTCAGTATCATTGACCGGATCTCGGTCATCAAGCGGTCAGCTGGGTTCAACCAAGCATTAATGGCAGTGGTAGCAGTACTGAGCAGATTCCAGTCTAGTCTGGGATATGTACAGGAATTTTTTTTATTTTATTAAAAGATATGTACACAGCAAATAGGTCTCATATCACTTTCAAAAAATAAAAGTTTCAGATTAACTGACCAATTTCAATTTTAACAAAAACATTTGCTGCCAATTTCAGATGTGTTCATATAGATGAAATTAAAATGGAATAATTTTCATGTGATTCTCAACTATTCACAAAGGATTAATTTTACAGAAAAAATTTGCCAACTCTAATTCATATGAACATCTTTTTACTTACTTTGTAAAGTCGACTTTGCGTTTGATTGAGATGGGTGGTGGAGCAGCAAAGTTGAGCCAGATGGTACTGAGTTCTAGTATCCCACTGGAAGCATCCCCCTTCAGATCCTCATTTGTATGGGTGTCTCCAATACTGGAGCAACTGGATGGAATGGATACCCTGAATTACAAAAAACACACAATTGTTAGGATAACTATTATCAAATATGTGAATAATTGTCTGAAAGATAGTTTCAACTTCCTTGAAATCAAATGATGTAGACTCAATCATGTTTTGTACACGGACAAGTCAATTTTTTTTTATAAGAGGGATCATTGGAAATCTGTAATAATTATGATTATTTTATGTTTAACTTCAGCTACATGTAAAACACTGCATTGTTCATAATGAGAATACCATTTCTTTTTTTCAAAATTTGGAACAAATGATGTTAGAGCATTTAAAGACTGGTGCAAAACATCTCAAGAGTATAATGTGGGTCAAAAATCAAATGATCAGATCAGAAAAAATCTAACAAGTAGTTTGCATTCTACTTACATGTATTTGACTTATTAAACATTCAATGTAGAGATCCAAGTAGCCCAACTTCATGTAACAAAAATATGTACAACTTTTCCCAATTTTTATCACCATTGATGTCTTTCAAAAGATGCCATTATGAAACACTTACATGGAATCATATGAGTGAACAGAAGATGCGTCTGTGGCATCCTGCCTTTTGGGAGGCTCTCGCTTTGTGGGGGATTTTCCCTCCTTTCTATCCCCTAGATGCCAATTAATTTCTTGCTTTGTAGAGTTCTGAATATCTTCCAATTTCTTTGAAATATTGTCCATTTTCCTTTGAAAATCTGCATCAGTGATGTCTTTAAAGCCCAGTCTCCTAACAGCAGTAGCTTTAATGTCTTCTAAACCACATTCAAACATAATATACCCAATGCCTTTATCATGGATGTGATACGATTCTCTACTTTCCTGCCTCCGGAGTTTTGGAGGCCTTTTCTCTTCCTCAAAACTGCCCTGTTTGAAGAGTCTGGGTAGTGTTCCTCCTCTTCCCTCACTGTCTCTGCTTGTCTGTCTGCTAAATGAAGAGTGTCTGCTGGGCCTGGATTTTGGAGAATGGGCCACAGAATCTTTCCTGGCACTACTACTACGTCTTATCTTCATATATCCTGGAGCTCCCGTGATGGGGAATTCATCAAATTTAAACAGAACTTTTGACCGGTGCTCAGGGATAGCTGTCAAATGAATGTCATCCATGTAATTACTATGCTTCAGTAGTCTTTGTAACTGCAGATGAATTCTTGCTATCTTCAGTGTCCCAACATCCTCCTCTCGACAAACTTCCGTTAACTGTTTGTCCGCCTGTCTGTCTGTAAAATTCATCTCTGTTGAAGTTCGTCCTGGCCTCTTTTTGGGGGACATCTGTGGGTTGTTGACCTGAATGGAATCGGTCAGGGTTTTACAGGAGTGACTGTTGGACAGTAACTGACACTCCACGTTGTCTATACACAGGGCCAGGAGAGAGACACAGGTCAAATCATGGAGATTATCCAGAGCTGAGAAAGAGATGACCTCCTCAACTAATCCAGCTTGTAAAACACAAATGTTGATCTGAAAAAAGGACATAATGCATAATTATACAGACTGAAAAAAGAAATTTCTGTAAATACATGTACATGTATGTAAATCAAGGACAAACTGCTGGATTAGCTTTAAAAATATGTCACTGAATGAAAAATTAACCTAGCTATTAATAGACTTTTACATACAGGCAAATCCCAAATACGCGATTTCCTCTAACCTTGAACAAATGCAGTTACAATGTATATCTTGGAGATTATATAACCTTAGACATTTTCAGAGTTAATCATTTACTGTGAATTTTCGCCCCGTTTTATTTTCGCCTCTTTCACTCTTGTCACAAGTGGGCAAATTTTAAATGGGGGGAATTCAAAGAACACAGTCAGAACAAATTCTTAAACAGAACTGTGACTTGGTGAATTTAAAATGGGGGAAAATTGATAGCAGGTGAAAAAGGACAAAATTACATGGGGTGAAAATAACCCTGTATACAGTAGCTGCAGTACCTTGGACACAGTGAGCAGAGCCTGTATACTTGATGTCTTCATGTGCCCCTCCTGGTTGCGACTCTCGGTACTGAACTGTCTCTCTGGGACCTGCTTCTCTGTCCCGTCCTCAGCTGTCTCCTCCTTCTTCAGTCGATTCTGTCGCTTCAGACGCTCCAGACACTGGCTGTGTAGGCCATCAATGAGCGAGTTGGGATGAAGGGATTCTAGAGTTGGTGTTACAGCCTCAGCATATCTGATTTCACAGAAAAAAAAAATCTGTAAACTTAACTGGATACGGATTAATATCAGAAAAGAGAAATGGCACAATATGAACCATTACATGTTATACTCTACTTTTCTAAGAAGTCCATAGAGTTATTAAAGGCTGAACTATATTTGATTTTTTTATGATAATCGTATATGTACCTTGTGAAAGATTCTAGAAATAGTGGTGTGATAGTTATGTCCATTGAGCCATGAAGTTTGACCACTCCAGTTGTAATAGAGGCATTCTCCAAAAGGGTTTCCTCTGCCATCACTCCTGTAAAACACATTCAATATAAAATATTTGTGCATAAATATCAATTTACTTGATTTCATAGTACGTACTGTATCAATTATATATCAAATTTTCTTTACCATTTGGAACATTTCCATCTGTAGTTGTCCATGGATCAGGTGCATCAGGAATTGATTTTTCTTTTGTTGTCATCAGTCCTGTGGAGAATCCTTGTCTTATTCTTCTAAAATGTGGAAGGCAAGCAGGGCTATGTATGTACTGCTGAGACTGACTAACTGATGACAAGGAGTATGCTGAATGGTTGTGCTTCATCTCACCAGAGCCATGGATTGGCTGAGGAGCGGACCAATCCTTACAATCGTACTGAGTCAGGTGACCTGAGTAGCAGTTCATGAGTATTGGAGATTCTGTGATTGGTTTGTTCACTTGGCCATGTAAATCAACCATAGAGAAATTTTCCAAGATTTCTTGAGAATCTAATTCATCGGAAAAGTCACTCTGGTCAGTGGCAGCAGACTCAAAAGACAGTGTGGAGTCGGTTGTGGACCCACTTCGCTGTCTTTCCACCACAGATTGTTTGGATGGTTGGAAGATGACAGTTTCATTGGATGGATCATTGTCTACTGATGTTATGGTCTGATCCTGACTTGCAGTGGATAAGATGCTATTATCCATGCTACCTCCTGACATAACAGTGGTGTTCTCCAAATTATCTTCCTCAGCAGAGTAGTATCTCTCACTCTCTAGAGACACCACAGAATAGGCCTTCTCTTGCCTTAAACTCCTGGGTGAAGCCTTTGATAAATTAGATATTGATGTTCTAGAGGACTTGACGTCCTCAAAATCAACAGATAATTTCCTTCTTCCTTCAAGTGTTGGGGAACTTGCGACACTGGACATTTGTTTACCAAATCCCTCCTCCATGCTGCTCAGCCTTGACACTAGGCTACGAGTTTCAGACATGGGACTGGTGAGAGAATCTTGTGGAAATGTATCTGATCCAGGACTAACAGTCTTGTCAGAGAAGTCTTTCACTGAATCTACTTGATCTTTTGTCCCAGTATCACTAGTATGGTCCTGATCAGCCTTACTCATAGTAGGTACAGAGCCAGCTTGACTGAGGCTCAAAGAAGGATCTTCTATCACAGTTATATTAGTTCCTGGGGATTCTGGAGTGGTCAGAAGGTCACTCATATAACCTCTAGTGAAAGTGAAATTTTTATGAGGTGAAAGTTCCCCATTATTGGGCAGAACCTCAAACACAAGCTTGTCTCTGACTAATAAACTCTGTCCAAAACCTGGATCCTGCCCCAGCGGAGAAACCTGCAGGACTGCCCTGGAAGAGGGATCTTTGGATTTTCTATGACTGAAAAATCCCACACCATTTCTGTTACTTCCAAAGAACACACATCCTCCATGACACCCACATTTGCCCACGACAGTCGGTTGAACTTTCAGTTCACACACTGGCCACAGAAACCACAATCTTTTTGTTTTCTTGTCATGAATCCTTAGGAATTTGTCCTGAAGATCATGGAAATCTGGATTAGGTAGAGCCATAGCGGCCTCAGCATCTAGTGGTCCAAATATCAAACTCCCTGACTCCAGCCAAAGTTCTGGGTGGGATTCGTCAGTTTTGAGGACAGCAGAGGAGATGAACTGTCGCAGTGAGAAGTTTTCTATTCTCCCAGTAATGCCAGCTCTTGTGTTGGTACCATGTAAGTTACAAGTGGATAATTTCACTGTGCTGACCTACAAAACAAAAGCAATGTATGTATATGTAATACTTATTTAAGATTTACTTCATTCACCTTATATCTCGTACATTGTACAATATTATGTACATGTATTCATATGAATCATTTTTTAAATGCACTTCATAAGAGAAGCTTTTCATACAGTACTGTGAAATTTCACAAAACTGGAAAGAAATCCCACATTAACTAAGACAGTAAAAAAAAATCATTCTTAAACATGGACACTAATTCATGAAGTCTCTCCTTACAACTGACCTGGACATTTAGAGCTGTCCCAGTCTCTACCAGACAGAAGTTGATGGAGTCCAGGGACACTCTGACCATCTCGTATTTAATCTCCTCTGAGGTTGGACAAGGGAAGTTGTACTGGGGCAGCATTCGACACTGGGGCTGGGGTAGCATGTGTTGACAGAACTTGTAGGGGACAGATCTTTCCATGCAGTTCTCTGGATCTTCCACCAGCATGATAAATGTTTGTATAAACTCTATCAGGTTCTGAAGCTATGAAAGAGAGTGACAATTTTAAGGAATGAAGCACATGTATGCATCTCTGTCAATTTTTGTACCGGTTTGCTTCCATCTCATACCCACAAATTAAAATATAAAATTCAAAATCTTTTTTAATTCACTACCCTTAAAGAAACTGTCATGTACTTTTAAAGTGCCAAAAAATAACTTTATCCAATTTATATTTGCTGGAAAAAAAGTTACAAAGTTCATAAAAGATTCAAAAATTTTTGTTTTGATAAAAAGAAAAATTGATTTCATATGAAAAGACTAAGACAAAATGTACCTGAGGAGAAGTGAGTTTGCCTGTCAGGTCTCCTATAATGGCCTCCACTAACCAGCCATACTCCAGGGTCTCACTGTCCAGGGGCAGGCCCTCATGGGAAAACATAGCATGACCTCTGACCTGTAACCCTGATAACCCCAGGTGACCTTCATTTAAATGCTTTGCTCCATTTTCCCTCTGAAACAAAATGTTGCAGGTTAGCTTACTAACTGGTAACAGAGTAAATAGAGAGTCCTTTGAAAATACATGTATGTGTACCATATTTTGCAACTTGTTCAAATATTGTGAGTGTATTTAGCACATGTAATGCTGTAAATGTAAGAAGGTAACAACTGCAAATACAACTGGATAATAGAAATGCTACATTATGACCAAGCACTTTATATAACTTTTATGTACACTGAAGTTCATTTTGCTGACCTATAGAGCAAGAACTTGACTTGACAGGCTATGTTTTACCTGGAATGTGTCCTTGGCAATAAGAATTGCTGGAGACAGGAGAAGCTGTAGTTTTGTCTCTTTGTAAGCCTTGTCCATCTCAAAACAGAGTCTCTCCAACAAGATGCTCGGACAAGGCAAACCATCAACATTACAATTCTACAAAGATATAAAGATCACTTTTTTAAATTCTGAAATTTTACATGTTATTGATAAATTTTTAATGGGTCAAGGTAACATTTATTTCACTTGAATATGTATATATTAATAAAAAATATATATATCCATCAAAGATCCATTGCAATACAGAGAAAAGAGAGATAATTATAACATTCAATTTGGTGAAATTGTTATAAAAAAAAATTATGAAAATGATAACAAAAATAATTTCAAAATCATATATATGTACCTTCACCAAGTGTCCATGAATATCATGAATAGCCAGTGACACAGTGACAGCAAAGGGTCGGTAGTATCTCTCATCAAATGGCCCCTGTAAGTTACAGTCCTCCACAAACAGGGGGCCCACATTTCCCTGTCCCTCCTTCCCTGGGGTCTGGGAGCCATCCTCAAAATCTGTAAATTTCTGATCCTCCCCTAAATAATTTTCCTGCAAAACAACAAATACTAATATTATATGATATCAATTAAATGTTTTATTTCCCAAAAAAATTGTTTAATCTCAATATTAGTTAAATTATGATGACAATTTAAGTTATTTATGTCATATACTGTAAATCAATTACTTTATGTAATTTAAAGTTTTCACATATTACAATGTATAATAGTATTCCTAAAGATTACATAGAGCAATAACCACAATTCGTGAAAATTTTGCCTTGCTTATCAAGAATGCATCGTGAAAAAATCGCGAAAATAGTGATCTACAATATAGTGTTACCCATTGAAATATTTCTATCTTCTTACATGAGAGAAAAGTATTTTTTTAAAAAATAAAGGAAAATCAATTGAAAACCTTGACATGAAGAAAATTTCGGAGTAGAGAACCATAAACACAGAGCATAGAAGGTGCCACTTCTAGTTCCACTGCAATCAAGTCTGATTCCATCTCCCCAGGGTCAAAATTGTCCGGTGCCTGAGGGTGGAGGTATTTGGAGGGACGGAGGGGGGCCAGGAGGGCCTCCTCATCCCCTGACTGAGGGACCTGTTGTAGTAGAACTGGCATGGGGTGGTAGGTGTATCCTATACTGATGGCAACATTAGAGGTGGTCCAGCAGTCTATCCATCCATCACTGCCAAACAGATAATAGAGTATTAAAATAGAACAAATCTTTATAAAAGTACTTTCATTACTGTTAGACTGACTGAAAGAATTCTCAATATTTTAAGTTCAGCTATGAACTGGTTTTAAATTACTGTGCAAATGCTGCTTTTGAAGGATTGCAAAAATTTTATTACTTGAATTTTATGCCCAGTTCACACGGAGAGTTTAATTTGAATTAAACGAATTAGCTTCGCTTAGTGTTCACACAGAGAATTTAATGCGAATTAGATTTGCAAATTTACTGCGCATTAAATTACTGCTAAACTAAATATTTAGTATTTAATATTGGAGGTTTGATTTTATTCATAATACATGTATATCTAAATCTTTTTATCATAAAACTTCACGATGATAATTGTACATGTAACATGAATAATTTTTAAACTTTTTATTTGGAAATTTGAGAATAGACTTATATACATTTACATGCACCACTGTACATGGTCATTTCAGTAATTACGAGTAGTACTTGTCAGTCAATTATTTTAATTAGCACGCTTTACATTAATTCAAGTCAACAGATAATAACCTGTAATTGTTAAAAGGCTTTTTAATAGCCAACAAAGCCAATCAAAACACGTGGGCCATGTGTTGTTTTCTGGCACGTAACTAATGTTACCACGCACGGTGTGTGCATTAAATGCATTATCATGCATATTAAAACACATTTTGAAGATTTTAAAAAATCAAAAAAATTTTTAAAAAGAATTTCACAAGATCGTTTGTATTTGAAATCATTTTCATGGCACAATTGAAGCAATTTATTTTCACAATATTTTTGCTTTCATGTTTGTAAGAAACATCTCAATCTTTTGAATCAATATTTTATATTAATCTTGCTGAAATAAAACAAATGTCGTTTACATAAAGATTAAAGATATAGACAAGGGAGGTAACTTTTAACTAAGAAACCATACAAGAACCACACTTTCAACATAAACTTACAACCGTGAAGATTAATCCAACATGTACGTGTATAATTGGTTCAAAACTCAAGGAAAAAAAAGGTAATCACTAAATGTAGTATCAGAGACATGATTATTATATCAGGTCACCGCAGAATGCTATGTGAGCTACAATCACAAAACACAATTGTTAGCATGTACACTGATAAAAATATTTGCTATCAATATTATTCTGTTTATCCGTTTTCACAGATCTTTTATGTTGATACCAGTGACTGACCATTTTCTGGTTGATGAGATGAGGTGTCGATCCAGTTGTATTCGTTGGTCAGTAAAATCAGCTCAAACTCCTTGATCTGTAGGTTAATGGTCCAGGTGTAGGGTACGAAGTGATAAATGTCAGGGACCGTCTTCACCGACCAATCATTGATCAGGTCTGTACAGGTGGAAACAAAATTCAAAATGTAAGAAAAATACTTACAATCTAATCCCCCAAAATTAATCAGTTTATTTAATACAGCTGCACATGAATTGCTTTTTTTCCCCTCTTATTTAAAATGGTAATATGTAACTTTTTTTGTTGTTTCTATATACTGGCAAACATGTACAGGTACTGTATATGCAGTCAGACACTATTACCTGAAACTAAATGGGACTGAGCAAAAACTATGAGATATCAAAGCATTTGAGATACTGAGCTTGATATATACAAAAATACAGAAAAGGTGGTTAAGACACTCAATTCACTTGGACATATTTGGTACTGTATACGATAAGGAAATCTTTGCCCTCGTTTTATCTTCATCTCTTTCGTCCCACCCTCATTTGGGCAAATTTAAAATGGGGTAAATTCAAAGAATACAGTATAATTTCTTTAACAAAACTATGACTGGGTGAAATTAAAACGGGGCAAAATGGTTTGCCAGTGTGAAAGGGCGAAAATAACCATGTATACATTATTCAATACATGTATAACAAAGTTCAAGATACCAAATTTCAACTGTATATCATACATGATGATTTATATGTTAAGCTGAATAAAATTTTATATTATATATTAACATTCCTATTAAAATGTAATCTATACACACCTGTGAAGAAATGTTTGTGTTCAAATATCAGACAGACAGTAGTTTTACAGGCTATGAAATCACAGGTCCAGTCCTGGTGACCATTCCATGTTATTGGGTAAAAGGCTTTTACTGTGAACTAAGAAAAACACAGAAAAACAATAATTTTTTCCTCATATTTCAGAGAAAAAAAAACCAAATTCTAATTTATATGTTTTCTAGCATTATAATAAAAATAACTACAATTAATTGACTACATCCTCATCATAAAATCATGTTTGTTGAAAGAAATGTTAATGATTATAAACATATTAGACGTAATTTCTGTTCTTTCAAAGCTAAAAAAAAATCTGTGGCTTGAGTCAATTAAAATGCTGTAAACATGTACCTCAAATGTCTCACACTCCACCAGTGACCTGTATTGTAGACTGGTAGTGGCGTCCACAAGGAGAAGCTGACCATGAACTGTGGTGGTGTAACCCTCGGGACTGGTGACCCAGGGAACTGTGACCTCTATGTATGACCCCTGACCTGTGCCCATGTGAATTGCCTGGGTCTCCTGGTTAACACACCAATCAACAGTTTTTTTTTTTTTTACATGTAGTATTGATGGTAAACATTGAACAAAATTCAATACTATTATAATAAATATTATTATTTTTCAATTTTAAAAAAATCAAGGAATCTGTCCATTTCCCTTAATTGCAAAGAATTCTTTGTTAAAAAATTTAAATAATGGCTGTGGTTCATAAATTTTAAACTCACAGAGTCTTTAGTGAACAGAATGTCTACGGTGGAGGTCTGCATTAGGTTAATCATGAACTCAAACTTCTTATAATTCCTGTATTCCCCTGGTTTGGCCTCTTCTGTTGGCACCATATCCTGATAGTCAGCAGGATAGAAAAACTTCCACAGCAACTCCCTGTCACAAAACAAGGCAAAACATTAAGCATTCGTCCCACGACTGTTTTTATTTTCATGTAAATTCTACTTTGTCAAAATTCATATATAATGACAAACAAAATTGCTTTCAAAATGAAGTTTCCTATGTGGAACCTATTAGAATTTGTATACCTTTGTTTATCTACCCACGGCCCATAGTTTATGTCTGTATTTTTTCCACACTTGACATCCATCCCCAGACAAGGATAGGTCCTCCGTACAACTGTCTCTCCATCCGCTAGCTCTACACTCTCTGGCTCATAAGGGACAATTCCTGTAACCCCCAAAAAAATCATGCATTTGAAAACAAGAGGCCCAAGGGCCTTGAATCGCTCTTCTCATAAATTGTACAATCTATCACTTCTCTTAGAAGCCTCCAACTCTATTAGAATCATAAGACCCAAAATGCATCAACTTACAAAGTTTGATAATATTTAGCCAGTTAAGACTGAAGATATTATAATATAATTATAAAATACCATAAGTAGGTCACAGTGATCTACCTTTTGATTGAAATTTTCCGAGGACTCAAGATACATTAATTGACAAAGACTGATGATTCTAATTAAATAAGTACCTGAGATATTCAAAAGTAGGTCACCATGACCTACTTTTTGGTCAACATTCTCTGAAAACCCAAGATGCATCATCTGACAAAGTTTGACGATTCTAAGACAATTAGTACCAGAGATAATTAAATATAGCCATCAAATGTCAAAAGTAGTTCACGTTGACCTACTTTTTGGTCGACGTTATTCAAAAACCCATAATGCCTAAATTGACAAAATTTGATGATTCTAAGCCAATGAGTACCTGAGATATTCAAAATTAGGTCACCGTGACCTACTTCTTGTACATTCAATGAAACCCTAAGATGCCTCAACTGACAAAGTTTGATAATTCCGGGCCAATAAGTACCAGATGTAATTAAATATAGCCATAAAATGTCAAAAGTAGGTCACAGTGACCTACTTTTTGGTCTACGTTCTCCGGAAACCCAAGGTGCCTAAACTGACAAAGTTTGATGATTCTAAGCTTATACGTACCTGAGATATTCAAAAGTAGGTCACTGTGACCTATTTTTTAAATGATTTTCGCAGTTGACATTCTCCGTAAAACCCAAGATCCCTCAATTGACAAAGTTTGATGATTCTTAGCCAATAAGTGCCTGAGATACTCAAATATAGCCATAAAATGTCAAAAGTAGGTCACTGTGACCTACTTTTTGGTCGATGTTCTCCGAAAACCCAAGATGCATCAACTGACAAAGTTTGATGATTTTAGGTCAATAAGTACCAGAGATACTTAATTATAGTCACAAAATGTCAAAAGTAGGTCACCATGACCTACTTTTTGGTCATCACTCTCCGAAAACCCAAAATGCATGGACTCACAAAGTTTAATGATTCTCAGCCAATAAATACCTACGATACTTAAATAAAGCCATAAAATGTCGAAAGTAGGTCATCGTGACCTACATTTTGGTCGACATTTTTCAAAGACCCAAGATGCATCTACTGACCAAGTTTGATGATAGTAGGTCTGAAGGTAATAAAAATATGCGTTTTAAACAATTTGAAAACAAATGTCGGCAAAATTCAAAAAGTAGGTCACAGTGACTTACTTTTTCATAAATATGTTTGAAGGTCCCAAGATGCATCAAAGTACAAGATTTGATGATTCTAAACCTCCCAGTGTCTGAAATAATGGGATTTAATGATTTTAAAAGGATAAGTCATAAAGTTCAAAAAGTAGGTCACGGTGACCTACTTTTTGGTCGATGTTCTCCGAAAACCCAAGATGCATCAACTGACAAAGTTTGATGATTTTAGGTCTATAAGTACCAGAGATACTTAATTATAGTCATAAAATGTCAAAAGTAGGTCACCATGACCTACTTTTTAGTCGTCACTCTCCGAAAACCCAAGATGCATCAACTGACAAAGTTTGATGATTCTAAGCCAATAAGTACTGGAGATACTTAAATAAAGCCATAAAATGTCAAAAGTAGGTCACCGTGATCTACTTTTAGGTCGTCACTCTCCGAAAACCAAATATGCATGGACTCACAAAGTTTGATGATTCTCAGCCAATAAATACCTACGATACTTAAATATAGCCATAAAATGTTGAAAATAGGTCATCGTGACCTACATTTTGGTCGACATTTATCAAAGACCCAAGATGCATCTACTGACCAAGTTTGATGATAGTAGGTCTGAAGGTAATGAAAATATGCGTTTTAAACAATTTGAAAACAAATGTCGGCAAAATTCAAAAAGTAGGTCACAGTGACCTACTTTTTCATAAATATGTTTGAAGGTCAATTAGTTTACTAGTTTTAAAACAGTCTTTTTCTTTGCAAGATGCATCAAAGTACAAGATTTGATGATTCTAAACCTCCCAGTGTCTGAAATAATGGGATTTAATGTTTTTAAAAGGATAAGTCATAAAGTTCAAAAAGTAGGTCATGGTGACCTACTTTTAAGTTGACATTGTTCGAGGACCCAAGATGCATCAACTGACAAAGTTTGATGATCATAGGCCTTAAATTGTCCAAAATATGCCTTCAAATCAATTTGAAAACAAATCCCCGCAAAATTTAAAAAGTAGGTCACCGTGACCTACTTTTGAGTTAACATGATGTGAAGTCGAAAGATGCATCAACTTACAAGAATTGATGATCCTAGTCCTGATAGTAAGCAAAATATACACGTTTTTATTAATTGTAAATTTAGGTCAACTTTGAAGTGACCTTGAGACCACACCCTTTGCCCCAGGGTAATTCCCCGTGCAAATTTTAATCTTCGACATATCCTGATCCTTGTATGTAAGTTTGGTGAAAATCTGCCTTGTGGTTATGGAGAAGAAGATTTTTTAGCAACCAGTACATTTGGTTTTGTTTTCCTGATATCTCCCCTTGTTTAAGGGTCCCAACCCTTATTTTAGTATAAATGGTAGCCCTTGGGCCAAGGATACCCTGTGACAAATTTGGTACTGATTGGCCAAGGGGTTCTCTGAGTTATGGCCCATATTCTAAAAAGTTTACGCACACCGCACACCACACAAATGGCCATAGCATTAGCTCTTTGAGCCTTAGGCTCAGAAGAGCTAAAAATGTGATTTCTCTAAAAAAAGGAAAAGACATGGAAAAAGTTTACAATATTCATACATTAATATCATCCTTTTACCTCTCAAACTCAACTGATTGGCTTAGTAAACATCAAAATTCAAAGTGTAATATTAACATATTTCTTATGACCAGTATGCATAGCAGCAAAGCTATTGTTAACTGTTGATGTAGAAAATTCATGACAACATGTAGATAATTTTTAACGAAATACCTGGTTCATCCATATAAAAATGTACATCTATCTTTCTAGTCTGTAGAACAATAAATCCTTCTCCCATGTACCGAGGTGCTCTACAATTAATTAGAAGGAATTAAAAGAAAGCTAACAAGAAAGAAACTGCAGAATCTCTTCCAACATACATGTATCTATGTATTTGCATCTTCATTGATACTGTAAATTTATAAGCATCATTGAACCTCAAATGCATTGCCATGAGTTGTAAGTACATGTATCCTTCTTTATGGGATTTTTAAAAAAAAAAATCAATATATTAATTTTTAAAATTTTTAAATACAGAGCATGCATAATATGATTTATGTATCCTTGGAATTTCAAAAGATCAAAAGAAAGTTCAAACTTAATAGAAGACTTACTCATCAAGTGGTCCTGTGTATTTGTTACTTTGTACAAACATCAGTTTAAAATTGTCTGCTTTACCGATGGCATCATGCATGAACTGGTCAAACGGTGTAGAGGCTGGCTTTGTCGTGTAGGTGAAATGTCCGTCCTCAAAACTGAAGATCAGGGAGTGGGGGACTAGGTGATTTCCAAATATTATTCTTCCCTGGAAAGTACAAAATGTTTTAAAAATCATTTTTATCTGACTGCAAAATTTTCATTAGCTTTTTAATGCATCTTTGCCATAAACTTTATTCATAGTATCTGCATCATTAAAAATACTGACATCAATTTTGAAAGAGAAATTATAGTACTTTCAGATATAATGTGTAAACAGTTTCAATGTTTTCATGCGGTGATGTCATATTGTAACCAAAATTCATAATATTGGCACAACTGGCACTTCGGATGTGAGGATTTTTTCCAAGATATTCAATATCTTCAACAAAAATTAGTTTTGAAATTCCAAAACAAAGGGTTTTGCACAAGTGTAAGACTTGTTTAATATGTGCAGACTTACCGAGGACATTTCTACTTTGATAACTGGAATGAGGTCTCTCCAGTTTACATTTGATAACCCTGAGCTGCTGGAATTAAATTACAAATATCATCAACATATATTACACGTATCTAAAATTTAATTTATGCCCTATTCTTTTCTTGAAAAAAATCTTAAATTATCAATATTTACATTTCCAATGTCTTTGTCTGAGATAAAATTACAAATACCGGTAGTCAATGTACTTTATTTCCACATCAATGCACTGGTTCATCGATAGGCGCGGTTAAAAAAAATTACGTGCAGGGCAAGACAGACAAGAAGCTTGTAGCACGTGGATTGGTGGAATCAATAGCATGTAAATATAAGGAATAACTGTCAGATTTTTCAATTTCATGACGATGATCAATGGATTGGTTTGCGTGATAATTTTATGCATAAACGCCTTCGGCAAGCTAATCGATTAATCACATCATGAAATTGAAAAATAAGACAGTTATTCCTTAACTGAATATCTGAGTACTGCATGTATTTTTCTGGCTAATTTTTGAAATTATATAAAAAAGAATATATAACCTAGCTTTGGGGTATGCCCAATAAATAGACAAGGTACATTATTGCAATGAAAAGGTTACTGAATACAGTAAAACTTAGATATAAAGAACTCAGTTAAAAGGAAATCTTGATTATTTATAAGGATTTTTATGAATCCTATGGGTAACATTTAACTATGTTCCATAAAAATAGAAATATGAAGGTTCACTGCTTTAAGAAAGTTTTGACTTCCTTTTGCATATGATAACTGAATTTTACTGTTACAGTATTATATACAAACACAAAATTAATGAAATCATCTATTTTTTCTGTATTAATTGGCAAATATAGTCTCATATTAAATTCTGTATTGGTAAATATAAAATCGTTTTTTAATCATTGTTAAGGGTACTTCTGAACAGCTGTATGTACAATGCACATTAACAGGAACAATAATGTATTTTCAATAAACTGGGAAAAATCAATAGTGTTGGTTTTATCTATAGGTGTAAGGAAATATAAAATCATTCACTTGTTTTTGGCAGGAGTAACTTCCTCCACTAGATCACTTAAATCGGCAGTCCCACCAAATAATTTATCAAGTCTGTCGTATGTGCCTGTTTTATTGTAGACATGAACTTGAAAGCCATCCAAAAACATTTGAACCCTTGTTTCCATATGTGATAAATCTGGAAAAAAGAAAGCTAAACCTTTAAGTACATGTACCGGTAGTATATAATTAAGTAAATATAATTATATAATAGCAATTTCCCATATACAGTAGATAATATTATATAACACTATAGTAACCTGTTAAAATTACTTATATATGAAAATTTTGTAAAATTAAAACAGGAAAAGTTTAACAAAAAATGCATAGTTTACATTTACTGTAAATGTAAAAGCTATGAACAGATGAAGACTTTCTAACACGTTAGTTGCTTTGGGTATTTTCTGAACATACGTGCACTTGTAAATTAATGTACCTTCATTAAGATCTTTTGGAATATACTTCTGCCACCATTTAAAAATAATCCATCCATATTGTATCCGTACTGAGAAATCCTCCGTTATGTAATGAAAATCTCGCAGCATAATTTTCCCAGACAACACAGAGAAGGAAAATGACCCTAAAAAGTTTCATAAAGGAATGGATAGAAGTTTGATTACTTTTATGATTATATATAATTGCTCAAGGCATACATCTGATAGCATTGTTTTCTACTTAACAACAAATATATGTTTAAATACAGATTGTGTTATCATCACATGTGAGCATAGATATTTCTTCTATTCATTCTCAATGTTTTTGTACTATAATAATAATATATAATGGATAAAAGCTTGAATGTTTCTTAATTTCAAAAATGAATTTTTAAGAAAATCTATATCAATCAAAAAGTCAAGACATCATTCTTTCAACTGTCAATTACAATTAAATGTCCTTAGCTAGTTTCAAAATAGGTCTAGAGAACTTTTCTTTAAGTTAGGCCATAATAAATAAATTGCTAGATTCTCATCCGAATTTTTTTAAACATCGAGGCGGGCGGGCAGCTTTTATTTTCTATCTTTTATTTTTTCAATTTTGTAGATTTTTATTGACCTGGTCAATCGGTGTAATTTTATCTACAATACCCGAATAAAAGTCATAGTAAAGGTTCAATTATCTCTTACTTCACATCATCACCAATCTTTTTCAACCAATGACCCTTGTTTAAAAAATATACGCATATATTACACCAATTACCATCTTTTCAGCTGTCAAAATCATGTCGACTTTCACGGGATTTAAAACGAAAGTAGAATGGTAGATGAATACCTACTTGTGTGCCAAGTTATATTAAACGAAGAAAAACAGAAATAAAAAAAATGAGGCGGGGCTATAAAATCGGGCGGGCGGGGATGAGAATCTAGGAATATTTTTATTATGGCCTTATCAAAAGCCAACTTTAAATAAATGTTATCTTACAACTTTACTAGTAGTTTATTTTTTAAAAACTTGGAATTTCACTTATCATCATTTTCTTTATGTAGATTATTTGTATTGGACAGGTATTTGTCAACCCGAATTATTTTTGAAAATATAATTTATTGTGCAGTTAGTCTAATTTAGCATTTATCCCCAATTACCGTAAAGCATACTGGGCTCACAGCGGAATGATATTCATGTTCTGATATTTGTTTAACAATTTAAATTTGAACATAAAATAATTTTATACACTTGTGTACAGTCTATATTGAAACTCACTGGTCCAAAACTGTAGGCCAGTGAATTTTGATGTCGGGTCAGTGAAAATCAAAATTCAAGAAGTCCGATGGGCTTGTTGATTATAAAAATCATACACAGTCAATATATATCTTAACTGACTTACCTGCATAAATTTCATTGATATATAATGTAAAAAGAACAAGCACGTGTTGTTGAATCGTATTATTGTAACCCTATTATAACATGGATATATTACGTAACAACCGGAACTAGCTAGTAACTATTGACTAGTACGTAAAATGTGCAAATTTCCAACAAACAACTTACCGAAACACAACAAAAGACGAAAAATGGCGGCATTCAAATGTTGAAGTGCATAAACATGAATAAATTTACAGTTATGAAAATGTATTTATTTTATTTTTTAATTAAGGGGCCAGTAAAAATTTTGGTGGGCCAGTAAATTTTGAAAGTTCACTGGTCCGACTGGCCAGTTAGTTTGAAAAGTTTTCGTGAAGACTGCTTTTATTTAAAAAAAAAAAAAGCATTCTTACACCAGGTAGACTGAATGTGGACTTTATCTATAAGTAATATGGGTACAAGTCAAAATGGCACCTGGTGAAAACGGCACTTATGAAATATGCAAATAATTGCATTTAATACATACCAAACTTAATATGCCCATATTTCACAAACTTGTTGATGATCACAGTAATAATTAACCCAAACACTCGTGAATTGTAGAGGGTGATGTAAACAACCCAGGCCTGGGCAAGAAATATGGACAAGAAAAACACATAAATGGATGAAGATGGAAGATTGTCCTGAATGTCTCGGATGAAGGAATCATGGTCATTTGTTTTGTTGACAAGCGTTTCCTGCAAATTCAGTTGGTCCGCCTCCATGTTGTTTTTTGTTTAACCTTCTATTCCAATGGACAGCATACTTTTAATGATTTTGCTTTTGATTTCTGCATAGATTGTGCTTAATGTGGTAATATTCGCGCGCAGTAGTCCACATCATACTGTTCCAACGCAGTTTGTTTTATCTCGACTTCTCACGCGAAACAGACGGCCGGGTAGTCCATATTTAGTGGTGAAATGGATTGCAGAGATTCCTTGCTGTGCATGTCCTATTAAATATTTGCATTTCTAATGATTTTTAAATCTTTTATCTTCGTTTTTCATTAGTTTGAGCCATCGCAAGACATCAGGAAGGTTGACACTTTTTTCGTTCATCGATCCTTCCTTTCAAAACCGGAAGCATAACCGATGAAAATCTCTTTGATACAAAACCGCACGGGAAAGATCAAATTGTTCCGAGATAGTATCTCAGCTAGAATCAGTCGCGGCGTGATTTACATTCTTATTGAAAAAAAAACTTTTTGAGAAATAAATATAGCTTTGTATGTCCTTATACTCATAAATCGACGTTCCAATAATAAACATGATTAACAAATGTAGTTAAACATGTTATTTAAAAGTCGTCTTAAAAGTTTTATATTTGCAACAATTTTGATTCTCGAACAGCATGAACAGTGACCCAGAATTTATTTGGAGCGTCTTAGGTTCAAGTCAGAGAAAACAAAAGTCTTAGCAGCTATATATTAAAAGAAAATTAATTTTTTCTATATAGTATATTTTTGTCATCAATATAACATCACGTGTAACTGTTGTTTTCTTATTTTCTCTAAATCATGAATTTTCAGTTTGAGATTAGAAAAAAGATTGGATTTTTACAGGATGCAAACACAGGCGCTTGGAAGTATTGATCGACACCCCTTTCCATTTTCCTCCTTCTTAATCTGGAATCGAGGAACCTTTTTCCTATATTGTATTCTAATATGCACTATACGAGAATACTCGTATACATATGTAACCCCCTTGTCTCTACATTATAATCTGTTAACTAGTATCCTTTTCACTGATACATTAAAAAGCTTTTATGATGTACATGTATCAGTAGAACACGATATCAGGATATTATTGAAAAAAAAGCTTATACTATGTGTGTAGACAAATAGGTTAAATTATTGATAACATATAGTGCACATTAGAATTATGTACAAAATAGGAAAAAGGTGAGTCGACCCCGGATTTAAAAAGAAAAAAAGGAGGGAGCTCCATACCCAAGTGCCTCTAAATACAAACCGAAATATGCTTGAAAAGCTGACAAGCGAATTGAAGATACTACCAAAACAAGAGGCCCAGGTTCTTCATCGCTCACCTGAGCAACTGGCTAGATAAACCAAAAATCAGTTCAGTATTTTGAACAAAAGTTAGGAAGTTAAAAGTGGTGCATAGAGTTTCGCATATGAAGTCAATTGTGTAACATAAACTCAAAAACAGGTGATGTTGGTATATTAGCATTTCTTTGGGGGAAAAATATCGATCACATTGGCGTCGGAAGCAAATTGAAAGGGGGGGGCTAAACCAACAAAAAGAGGTATACCCCATATATAAAGTATATAGTCTTTGAGAGTTATCTCTCATAGAGGGTTAACGTTAATGTATGAACGTGAAGATGTGCCTTTGTTTTGATAGATTGATTATATATTGTTTAACGTCTCACTCGAGAATTTTTCACTCATATTGTTTTGGACAGGATGTAAAGAATTTTCTTTATCTACCCATTGATCAAAAAAGCGTATTGCCAAGGGGAATTAAGTTTTCATTTGTGAGGTTTCTTATGAGAAAAAAAACAAAAGACAGATAATGTAAAATTATAGTTTATTAAAAATAATGTCAAATTTACAAGTAATTAAAGCATGCAGGACCAAATCTTAATGGCCACGTAGATTCACAGCAAAAATAAAATATAAAAGATACATTTGGTGCCGCCAAAAAAATTAAGATAAAATCAAGAAATGATAATTATGAAGACAAACATGATGTTTTATATGATAGCACATAGTGCTTACTATAGCTGTCTACCAAAATGTTTCATCGTGAACATATAATTTAGGTGTCAGGTCATTTCTCTCTAAAAAATTTTCTCTCCCAGGTTATTTCTCTCTCCTACCATTTCACGGTAGGTCATTTCTCTCTCCTTCCTGGGTGTCTATAATTTACCCAGAAAAATTTGCCAAACAAATAATAAATAAAAAGTAATGTGTGTGCATGTTCAAAAGTCCTGAAAGACACACGATGGGTGGCATGGATTGTCACAGTGTGGCTCAGAGAGTTTATATAGCACCGCAACACATAATAACTGTCCCATTAATGAAATTGTTCCTCAGAGGAAATCCCACTCGCTGTACTTTGGCTCATGGTATGTTAGCCTTTTCCACTTGCGCTGGTGACTGAATTTTACACGCTCAGACCATTCCAGCTGAAAAGAAAAAAACATTTTATAGTGTATTAACCATCGTTAAACTGGATATATACCATAATGTTTGAAAAGGAGGGAGGGTTACAAGAGGGCAGTTGTACCTTTCGTCCCCTTTAATTGTGAATTCACAATTTTAAATCACACCCCTGATTTTCAAAAAAACAAAAAATAAATAAATGAAAAATAAATAAAAATAAATGCGCCATTTTTAGAACAATTTATATTAGAACCATTCTGGATGTAATAATGCTACAGTTGTACATTTAAAATTAATAATGATATTCTTTTCATAATTCATTTGTAAAAAATGAAAATTTAAAGTGACGTAAATGAGACCCTCACCAGATGAGAGGGGTATCTCAGGAGATCCGCCTCTCTCCGATCAACATCCATTGTCGCATCATTCTGAAAAAGGGATCAAAATAGATTAGATTTCAATTATACGTAGGTGATTCTAAGAAGAAAAAAAGATTTTCAAGTAATTTTCAAAAAATGTTTTCAGTTTTGAAAGAGCAATTCAAGTGGGATCACCCTACAGTTTGGACTCCCCCCCCCCCCACTCCACACACACACACATTTTAAAATGTCTAACCCTAAAAACCATAACCCTGGAATTCGAATCGCCCATGCAAAAGGCAAAGGTTTGGACAGAATGTCAAGTAAATTATATCAAACCATTCTCTAAATGCAAGATTCTTACCCAGTTATCAAGTCTTTCCTTGATTTTCTCAGAAAAAGACTTGGAAATGAACTGTTGCTAGGAAAGAAAAGAAGACAGAATAGAAAATAGATAAAAGAAGGATATGGAAATAACGAACAGTATTCAATCTCAACGTCCATTAAACAATATACAAAATAAGAGCAGAGCAAACACGGACCTCCGAAACATCAGAGGTGGGATCAGGTGCCATGGAGGAGTGAGTATCCCCTGCCGACCGGTCACACCCGCCGTGTGCTCGTTGTCATAATCAGGAAATCACCGGAAAAAATCCGTCGTCAGTTCAGTGTATAAATAATGGACTAACAATTGGTATGAAAAACGTCAGTCAGCATTTCATTTAATGATAAATTGTATTTGCTGACAAGGTCATTGTATCGACCATAGAATTTACGAAATGATGACTTTAAACGAGACTGTTGATATTCTTGTTTCATCAACTTGCTTGTCAATAATTTACCTCGTTTAAGAAATTGTTCATACGTAGAGCATGCTCTTGCGTATCGAATCAACTGAGATATATATACTCCGTATGCAGGTGATGAAGGTATATTGCTGCATAAGTAAGGGAAGTTGACGATAGAAAAGTTAAAGTCATCACGTTTATCATATAGCTTGGTTGTTAGATTACCATTAGTGTCTTTTTCAAGTAAAATATCCAAGTATGAAGCAGAAGTGTCGGACTCTGTGGTATCTTTTATCTCAAGCTCACCAGGATATATCGTGTCGACGTAGGAATGGAAATTATCATTATTAATTGATAAAAGAAAGGAAAGAGAGAGAGAGCAAGACTACGAAATAGAGAAAGACTAACTTACCGATTTGTTGATGTTGTCTGTGTGTTGGTTATACTGGTTTGGTTTGTCGTGAGCGGTGCACACCATTTGAGGGTCTCCTGTGGTAGCATTACTAATTCCCGTCGGTGGTACCCGTGACATGTAGACCTGATTTTGAGGGCCCACCAGGTACATAGAGTTACCGTCTGACACAACATGAAAAGGTTGCTCATGTGGAGACATCTCTGCTAGACTGTACGTGCTGCTCAGTCCTTGTAACAATCCAAGAATGTCTGCTTGTGAAAGAACGCACGCAGCGTTGTTGCTTTTGTTGGTTGCACCATCAACTGACTGAAAGTCTTGTTGCAGCTCAGCTGCAACATTTGTACCGCCCGCAACCTCAAGAGTGTTTGTAGCACAGTCTGTCTGCGAAACTTCACAAGCAGTTTCTACGTCATGTATCTCCTTAGAAATTAATGCACAAGCAGCTTCGAAGTCACGAATCTCCTTAGAAATTAATGCGTATTCCTCAGCAGCTGATAGTTTGCCTGCAGTCTCACTGTTGTGACTAGAGGTGTCTGATGCACACGACTCTGTCCTGGGAATTTTGGAGGAATCAGAGGACAAATGAGGGCTTTGTTTCCTCCTGTCCTTCTTTCCTCGTCTGATTTTTCGTTTCTTTGCCTATAAGAAATATATATATTCTTTAATTTCTGAATTATTAACTAAAAATTCAGTAAATGTAAAGCTTCTTTAACAGTACTTCGTTATTTTTTTTTCCATAAAATTATGCAAACGTGTATTTGCACAATTTACCAGAAGTTTATTAATGACTTCTCTCTCTCTTTTTTTAAATTAATTAATTTATTTATTATATTTATTACATTTTGATTATTTATTGTCTATGTATTTAAAAAAACCCGGAACTTTTCATCTTTAATTCTTCATTTATGGTATAATTTTGATCGTTGGGATTTATTTCTGGCGAACATTTTTCAATTTTAAACCCGGAAGTAAAGACCCCCCGACCAGCAATACTTTTTGGCTCAACTCCAATATAAGGATAAAGTAGTTCTTTGACTAAAACAATATAAAAATATTCATACATCAAATGGAGTATACGGAATAAATAGTTCCGGCTGTAAATCCCTTGTAGAAAATCAATGCGCATTATAAATAGCCACACATAAAAACAGAAGTCAAATGAATGCATGGACACGTCGACATTGACAAATTTTGTAGTTGAAGATAACTAAAGAACTGACATTGCATTGACACGTCGACATTGACAAATTAAAAAAAAATTCAGTGCATTGACACGTTGACATTGACCAATTGAAAAAAGTGTCAATGCATCGACACGTCGACATTGACAAATTTAATAAATGTTAATGCATCGACACGTCGACATTGACAAATTTTGTAGTTGAAGATAACTAAAGAACTGACATTGCATTGACACATCGACATTGACAAATTAAAAAAAAATTCAGTTCATTGACACGTCGACATTGACAAATTTAATAATTGTCAAAGCATCGACACGTTGACATTGATATATTAAAAAACTGTCAATGCATCGACACGTTGACATTGACAAATTTAATAATTGTCAATGCATCGACACGGTGACATTGACAAATTTAATAATTGTCAATGCATCGACACGTTGACATTGACATATTAAAAAACTGTCAATGCATTGACACGTTGACATTGACAGTTTTAAAAAAAATCTCAATGCATCGACATGTTGACATTGACATATTAATAAACTGTCAATGCATCGACACGTTGACATTGACAGATTTAAAAAATTGTCAATGCATCGACAAGTTGACATTGACAAATTTGAAAGTTGTCGTTAAAGGTACCCGATCAACGTAATTTTAAGAATGAAAGGTTTGATTTATCTTGAATTCATATTTTACAGTTTTATACAGTTGAAAATTTGGAAACGTCTCCTATCAACTGAAAGAACACATCTCCATTAGAATGGCCAAATCTATAGCGATACATGAATTCATCAAGATAGATGGGTAATCTACATGGTAGAACTCCTTTCATTTTTTCTCATCCAGGTGGGGCATTAATTTCATGCATTGGTATACTTGCAAATCGATGCCAAAAGCATAATAGAATTTGCATCAGATCGATTAGGGGAAGCCTACTTTTCTGAAATTAAAGGAAAAAAGAAGAGAATGTGTATTGCTTGAAAGGCCATTAGAAAAGGATTATAACTGATTATAAAATTTGTTTCAATCGTATCTGAATTTTAAATACATGTATTGAACACTGTGTTTGTGTTTTTATGGGAGGGGGGGGGGTCAAATTGTGTTGCTTAATATAACAATCAAAACTATGCTACAATATTTTTTGTATACCTATAATATTATAATCAAAACATTTCTTAATTTCGAAGCATTAATCTTAAACAGATATAATCGATTTCTACGGTTAAAAGTTTAGTTTAAAACTTCGTTTTTAGACCTAAATTGATAAATATTGTGTCATTTCTTTCGAACTTAGCCATTCTTCCATGTAAACAAACGAAATGTCTTTAAAGTTGAATTATATGATGTCGGAAAAATTACAGAAACAACTGATTTTCTTAATTTATGTAAAACAACGAGTTACTAACCCTAATTCATCGATGGTATGCAAGGACTAAGACGTTCAGATAAAATCTCACGGGCAGATGCTAAACTAACCCTAATCGAATAATGTGCGAGGACTAACCCTTATCTCTCGGATGGATGCGAGACTAACCCTAATCAGTCGAACACTAGTGCAAGGACTAACCCTTATCTCTCAGGTGGGTGCAAGACTAACCCTAATCAGTCGAATTGCATTTTGTCAATGTCAACGTGTCAATGCATTGACAATTTCATTTTGTCAATGTCAACGTGTCAATGCATTGACAATTGTATTTTGTCGATGTGAACGTGTCAATGCATTGACAATTCCATTTTGTCAATGTCAACGTGTCAATGCATTGACAATTCCATTTTGTCAATGTCAACGTTTCAATGCATTGACAATTCCATTTTGTCAATGTCAACGTGTAAATGCATTGACAATTTTATTCTGTCAATGTCATGGCGTCAATGCATTGACAATTTCATTAATGTCAGAGAATTTATAATTATCATTGATAACCTAATCACTCATTTCAAATGTCAACTGTTCCCGGTTGACAGTAGAACCGAATCACTACTTTTATATAAATACAAGCTTCCGCATAGGGACTACATACCCTTATATTGGAGTTGACCCCTCAACTCCAATATAAGGATAAAGTAGTTCTTTGACTAAAACAATATAAAAATATTCATACATCAAATGGAGTATACGGAATAAATAGTTCCGGCTGTAAATCCCTTGTAGAAAATCAATGCGCATTATAAATAGCCACACATAAAAACAGAAGTCAAATGAATGCATGGACACGTCGACATTGACAAATTTTGTAGTTGAAGATAACTAAAGAACTGACATTGCATTGACACGTCGACATTGACAAATTAAAAAAAAATTCAGTGCATTGACACGTTGACATTGATCAATTGAAAAAAGTGTCAATGCATCGACACGTCGACATTGACAAATTTAATAAATGTTAATGCATCGACACGTCGACATTGACAAATTTTGTAGTTGAAGATAACTAAAGAACTGACATTGCATTGACACATCGACATTGACAAATTAAAAAAAAATTCAGTTCATTGACACGTCGACATTGACAAATTTAATAATTGTCAAAGCATCGACACGTTGACATTGATATATTAAAAAACTGTCAATGCATCGACACGTTGACATTGACAAATTTAATAATTGTCAATGCATCGACAGGTTGACATTGACATATTGAAATGCTGTCAATGCATCGACACGTTGACATTGACAAATTTAATAATTGTCAATGCATCGACACGTTGACATTGACATATTAAAAAACTGTCAATGCATTGACACGTTGACATTGACAGTTTTAAAAAAAATCTCAATGCATCGACATGTTGACATTGACATATTAATAAACTGTCAATGCATCGACACGTTGACATTGACAGATTTAAAAAATTGTCAATGCATCGACAAGTTGACATTGACAAATTTGAAAGTTGTCGTTAAAGGTACCCGATCAACGTAATTTTAAGAATGAAAGGTTTGATTTATCTTGAATTCATATTTTACAGTTTTATACAGTTGAAAATTTGGAAACGTCTCCTATCAACTGAAAGAACACATCTCCATTAGAATGGCCAAATCTATAGCGATACATGAATTCATCAAGATAGATGGGTAATCTACATGGTAGAACTCCTTTCATTTTTTCTCATCCAGGTGGGGCATTAATTTCATGCATTGGTATACTTGCAAATCGATGCCAAAAGCATAATAGAATTTGCATCAGATCGATTAGGGGAAGCCTACTTTTCTGAAATTAAAGGAAAAAAGAAGAGAATGTGTATTGCTTGAAGGGCCATTAGAAAAGGATTATAACTGATTATAAAATTTGTTTCAATCGTATCTGAATTTTAAATACATGTATTGAACACTGTGGTTGTGTTGTGCGGGGAGGGGGGGGGGGGGGTCAAATTGGGTTGCTTAATATAACAATCAAAACTATGCTACAATATTTTTTGTATACCTATAATATTATAATCAAAACATTTCTTAATTTCGAAGCATTAATCTTAAACAGATATAATCGATTTCTACGGTTAAAAGTTTAGTTTAAAACTTCGTTTTTAGACCTAAATTGATAAATATTGTGTCATTTCTTTCGAACTTAGCCATTCTTCCATGTAAACAAACGAAATGTCTTTAAAGTTGAATTATATGATGTCGGAAAAATTACAGAAACAACTGATTTTCTTAATTTATGTAAAACAACGAGTTACTAACCCTAATTCATCGATGGTATGCAAGGACTAAGACGTTCAGATAAAATCTCACGGGCAGATGCTAAACTAACCCTAATCGAATAATGTGCGAGGACTAACCCTAATCTCTCGGATGGATGCGAGACTAACCCTAATCAGTCGAATACTAGTGCAAGTACTAACCCTAACCTCTCAGGAGGGTGCAAGACTAACCCTAATCAGTCGAATTGCATTTTGTCAATGTCAACGTGTCAATGCATTGACAATTTCATTTTGTCAATGTCAACGTGTCAATGCATTGACAATTGTATTTTGTCGATGTGAACGTGTCAATGCATTGACAATTCCATTTTGTCAATGTCAACGTGTCAATGCATTGACAATTCCATTTTGTCAATGTCAACGTTTCAATGCATTGACAATTCCATTTTGTCAATGTCAACGTGTAAATGCATTGACAATTTTATTCTGTCAATGTCATGGCGTCAATGCATTGACAATTTCATTAATGTCAGAGAATTTATAATTATCATTGATAACCTAATCACTCATTTCAAATGTCAACTGTTCCCGGTTGACAGTAGAACCGAATCACTACTTTTATATAAATACAAGCTTCCGCATAGGGACTACATACCCTTATATTGGAGTTGACCCCTCAACTCCAATATAAGGATAAAGTAGTTCTTTGACTAAAACAATATAAAAATATTCATACATCAAATGGAGTATACGGAATAAATAGTTCCGGCTGTAAATCCCTTGTAGAAAATCAATGCGCATTATAAATAGCCACACATAAAAACAGAAGTCAAATGAATGCATGGACACGTCGACATTGACAAATTTTGTAGTTGAAGATAACTAAAGAACTGACATTGCATTGACACGTCGACATTGACAAATTAAAAAAAAATTCAGTGCATTGACACGTTGACATTGATCAATTGAAAAAAAGTGTCAATGCATCGACACGTCGACATTGACAAATTTAATAAATGTTAATGCATCGACACGTCGACATTGACAAATTTTGTAGTTGAAGATAACTAAAGAACTGACATTGCATTGACACATCGACATTGACAAATTAAAAAAAAATTCAGTTCATTGACACGTCGACATTGACAAATTTAATAATTGTCAAAGCATCGACACGTTGACATTGATATATTAAAAAACTGTCAATGCATCGACACGTTGACATTGACAAATTTAATAATTGTCAATGCATCGACAGGTTGACATTGACATATTGAAATGCTGTCAATGCATCGACACGTTGACATTGACAAATTTAATAATTGTCAATGCATCGACACGTTGACATTGACATATTAAAAAACTGTCAATGCATTGACACGTTGACATTGACAGTTTTAAAAAAAATCTCAATGCATCGACATGTTGACATTGACATATTAATAAACTGTCAATGCATCGACACGTTGACATTGACAGATTTAAAAAATTGTCAATGCATCGACAAGTTGACATTGACAAATTTGAAAGTTGTCGTTAAAGGTACCCGATCAACGTAATTTTAAGAATGAAAGGTTTGATTTATCTTGAATTCATATTTTACAGTTTTATACAGTTGAAAATTTGGAAACGTCTCCTATCAACTGAAAGAACACATCTCCATTAGAATGGCCAAATCTATAGCGATACATGAATTCATCAAGATAGATGGGTAATCTACATGGTAGAACTCCTTTCATTTTTTCTCATCCAGGTGGGGCATTAATTTCATGCATTGGTATACTTGCAAATCGATGCCAAAAGCATAATAGAATTTGCATCAGATCGATTAGGGGAAGCCTACTTTTCTGAAATTAAAGGAAAAAAGAAGAGAATGTGTATTGCTTGAAAGGCCATTAGAAAAGGATTATAACTGATTATAAAATTTGTTTCAATCGTATCTGAATTTTAAATACATGTATTGAACACTGTGTTTGTGTTTTTATGGGAGGGGGGGGGGGGTCAAATTGTGTTGCTTAATATAACAATCAAAACTATGCTACAATATTTTTTGTATACCTATAATATTATAATCAAAACATTTCTTAATTTCGAAGCATTAATCTTAAACAGATATAATCGATTTCTACGGTTAAAAGTTTAGTTTAAAACTTCGTTTTTAGACCTAAATTGATAAATATTGTGTCATTTCTTTCGAACTTAGCCATTCTTCCATGTAAACAAACGAAATGTCTTTAAAGTTGAATTATATGATGTCGGAAAAATTACAGAAACAACTGATTTTCTTAATTTATGTAAAACAACGAGTTACTAACCCTAATTCATCGATGGTATGCAAGGACTAAGACGTTCAGATAAAATCTCACGGGCAGATGCTAAACTAACCCTAATCGAATAATGTGCGAGGACTAACCCTAATCTCTCGGATGGATGCGAGACTAACCCTAATCAGTCGAATACTAGTGCAAGTACTAACCCTAACCTCTCAGGAGGGTGCAAGACTAACCCTAATCAGTCGAATTGCATTTTGTCAATGTCAACGTGTCAATGCATTGACAATTTCATTTTGTCAATGTCAACGTGTCAATGCATTGACAATTGTATTTTGTCGATGTGAACGTGTCAATGCATTGACAATTCCATTTTGTCAATGTCAACGTGTCAATGCATTGACAATTCCATTTTGTCAATGTCAACGTTTCAATGCATTGACAATTCCATTTTGTCAATGTCAACGTGTAAATGCATTGACAATTTTATTCTGTCAATGTCATGGCGTCAATGCATTGACAATTTCATTAATGTCAGAGAATTTATAATTATCATTGATAACCTAATCACTCATTTCAAATGTCAACTGTTCCCGGTTGACAGTAGAACCGAATCACTACTTTTATATAAATACAAGCTTCCGCATAGGGACTACATACCCTTATATTGGAGTTGACCCTACTTTTTTTATTTGAGTAAACTGTCTTAACCTAAAAATCCTATTTCATCCTATTTCGGGGGGGGGTGTCTCTAACTTTTGGAACATTTCTTCAGATACCAGTTGCCATTGCTAATTAATTAATTATTCATATTAATTATTATACCATTGAATTGTGACACCATATAAATTTACAGGGACCGGTATACTAGAAGTGTTCCTTATCTTCAAAATGTCAATTAACAGAGCGAGACTACAAAATGTACAGCTGCCCCCTTTCAAAAACGATGCAACGTCTCTGATTTTGCAACCGTTGGTGTCGTGTTTTTTTTTCGGGCGAATTTGATCCCTGGACATATTTCGAGTTTGAATTGCCTTTAAATCTTCATTTTCAGAATCAACTTTAGATAAAAGAATATTCATAAAGGTAATTTATACCATTATGTTTCCTTCGGTACAGATATCCTCAGATGAAAGTCGTCGTTTCATTGTTAATTTTCAGTTTTTTCGCTCTGAAGTTTTTGCACGTCCGTTCGCTACGACTGATGCCGTTACTATGAGCTGTTGTCACAACACAACGACTCACCCTGCATCATCACCCTTAGCAACGTCATTGCCAATAATTATTTTCGTAAAATAAATCTTTTGAAAAAATTTTTTTAAATACCCTTATTAGGACATAATATTGCAACATTGTCCTTCTAAAAATACGAGAAGCCAAAAAAAAAAAAAAATAAATAAAAATAAATAAAAAAAAAAATAAATAAATAAAAATAAAAATAAATAAATGAAATTAAAAAAGGAAAAGGTCCAAACTCGAAAACCCTTGGGGGAAGGGGGTGGGTGAGGGACGGGGGCTCCAACTCTTTCTTTTCGGTAAATTAATTTTAAATGATGAAATTTACCGAGTTCGATCGTATGGGAAAAAAGTGGGTGGGGAATGAGATGGGAAGGTCTAGCAGCTTTAAAATGTAAAATTTAAAATTAATACTACATCATAAAGACACAGAAAAAAGTAACCGCCGCTTTCGCTGTTTCTGTCTTTAAGACAAAAATAGAACTCAAAAATTGATTTAATATAATCTTAGAAAACATTTTTTTTTTCCACAGGACTTTAGCTTCGTAGGTAACTAAATAATGCACACATGCATTTGTATCTTTTACAGAAAATATATGATCGATCTTTGATCGCTCGTAAAAAAATTAAATAAAAAGTGGAAAATTTTTGACTTTTATTCATTATTTATTGGTGTCATTTTGGAACCCTTGCCTTTTAATTCTGACGAAATTGAACCCTATATATTTCTATCCAATTTGATCTAGAGTAAGAAGTATCCATCAATTTATACTTCATTAAATATTTCCATATTTGGGAAATAATGTAACTAAAAAGAATATTCATAAAGGTAATCTATACCATTATGTTCCCTTCGGTACAGAAATCCTCAGATGAAAGTCGTCGTTTCATTGTCAATTTTCAGTTTTTTTCGCTCTTTAATTTTTTGCACGTCCGTTCGCTACGACTGATGCCGTTACTATGAGCTCGTTGTCACAACACAACGACCCACCCTGCATCATCACCCTTAGCAACGTCATTGAAAGTTTTTAGAAAAAAAGAAATTTTACATTTTTTCCAAAGTAAGACGGAACACAAAAAATAATTCTAATAAAATCTAAGGAAAACAACAAAAATGAAATACTTCACTCAGTGTTTTTCTTTACAATGAATTAGCTTCGTAGTTTTACTAGGCTAGTTCACTTCTTGCAGACGTACCACTGCAGTCCTTTTTACAAAGATTTATTAAAAATAATTAATATTTCACTTACCTGATCAGATTTATTAAAATTCCTTATGAATCATATATTCCAAATGTACATGTAACGAATAAATAGGGGCCTAACGTAAATTACTTATTACGAATAGATTCACATTTACGTCACAATGCTATTTTTTTAAAGCGCGCCAAAATCTGTATGACCTTTAGCGGATTTTTAAAATAAACGTCGATCTGTTTTATAAACGTCAACATGAGAATATATTGATAATGAAATGGCCTGCAATGTCAAGTGTCGAAAACAATGGGCCTATATAATGAAGGATCTTTTAAATACCAATCATGTTTTATATTTCGAATTTTACGAAAGTTTTAAAATGAAAAAAAGAAAACATGACAACTTCATCAAGTTCATATGATTTTCCTCGTAGAATTCAAAACAAGAACAGTGTTCAAAGGCTGTCGACAAGGATTAAAGAAACACCAGGAAGCTTCTGCGGAAGAAACAATTAATAGGACAAATTTTCATGCATATACAGCAATTTAAGCTGATTTTTTAAAAATTAAAACGCGTTCTTTCAGTGATGTTGTAAGGCAATTTTCTAGAATTCCAGTAAAAAATTCGGAAATCAAGATTTGTTTGTTTTCTAATTTGATGAAAATGTTATAAATAAAAAGAGTGAAGACTGAAAAGAAAATACAAAAAGGGGGAAAATACGTGAAAAAGATCATAATGTACATGAAATTACACAATAAAAGTAACATAATTAAATGAATGGGAAATGCAAAAAAAAAAAAAACCAACATGTCCTTGAATTCCAAATAATAAAATTATCAAACTGTTGATAAATTGAAAAATTGTTCATGACATTAACATCCGGCCGGGTACCTCCTTGGTTAGTGTAAACTGATCATGAAGCTTTTCACAGATTAAAGCCTAGAAAAATCTCCGTGTATTGGAATGAAGTA